>NC_053024.1:125937310-125983556 GCF_003073215.2 Triticum urartu | reverse complement strand
AGCGCAAGAGAAAATAACACGCCAGTCGACTCCAAAGGAAATGACGACCACATTGCCCCAGCGGTAGAGAGTATGATGAAGCTGCAAACGGCGAACATAGTACGGATCTGACGTCCGAACACGACGATGCCGAGGATAAACCTCATCAAACCCCCTCTGGGGAGGAAAACAGTCCGGACGAAGATGCACACATCATCCCGGAAACGCACTTGGAGCAAGGGAAGCTCCGCAGAAGGCTTATTGCCACATCGAGGATTCTGAAGAAGCGGAAGCAAAGGCTTAAGGCCGCACAAAATACGCTCAATAGCAGGTGGAACAAAGTGCACGACAACGAAGAATAGTATGGTGGAAGTTACCACACAAAGAGCTATCCAAAGCACAAGCTATTACCTCAATTCGACGATAAGGCCTTAGAGCCCACACGGCCGAAAAATGAAATGACCAACCGGCCGGATCAACCACCTTGTGACCGCGATAGAGCAGCTAACAAGGCCGCACATAAGTCAACACACGATCTACGTGAGGACTTGCGCCAAAAAACCGGTACAACCAGATCCATCTATGGATCTAGGAAGCGCGCTCCGGCACAAAATCAAAACCGAATACTACAACCGTCCAAACGCCATGGTACATCCAAATACAGGGGTGCCGCACACCCCCTATGTTTCACCGATGAGGTGCTGGACCACGAATTCCCAGAAGGATTCAAACCAGTGAACATAGAGGCGTACGACGGGACCACAGACCCTGGGGTCTGGATTGAGAATTTTATCCTCCATATCTATATGGCTCGTGGAGACGATCTCCATGCCATCAAATACTTACCCCTCAAGCTTAAAGGAACAGCTTGTCACTGGCTGAAAAGCCTCCCCGAAAACTCAATTGGGAGTTGGGAGGAGCTCGAGGATGCTTTTCAGGCTAATTTTCAAGGGACCTATGTCCGACCTCCGGATGCAGACGATTTAAGTCATATAATTCAACAGCCTGGAGAGTCAGCCCGAAAGCTTAGGAACAGGTTTCTCACTAAGGAGAACCAAATCATCGACGATCCATGTGACGAAGAGGAGAAGCAAACATGCACTCTGAGACATACGCACCATAGAGCCCGTCACCCCTAGGTCCAACCCCTGGTTGGCCTGCCCGATCACTTTGGATCGCGGGGATCACGCGACAAGCATCCGACATGAAGGATTGGCTGCCTTGGTGTTAGACCCAATAATAAATGGATACCATCTCACACGAGTCCGCATGGACAGCGGCAGTAGTCTCAATCTGATATATGAGGACACAGTCCGCAAAATGGGGATAGAACCGACAAAATAAGCCACGGTAATACTACCTTCAAGGGAGTAATACCAAGCCCAGAGGCCCGCTGTACAGGCTCTCTATTACTAGAGGTTGTATTCGGTTCTCCCGACAACTTCCGAAGCGAAAAGTTAACTTTCTACATCGCTCCATTCCGAAGTGGCTATCAAGCACTACTCTGAAGAACGACTTTCGCTCGTTTTAATGCAATACCGCATTACGCTTCTCTCAAGCTTAAGATGCCCGGTCCACATGGCACCATCACAGTTAGTGGAAATAGTGAGTGTTCTCTACACGCGGAAGAATGTGTGGCGGCTTTAATTGCCGAGGACTAGACGGCCTCACCAACCAGAAAAAATGGCAGGTCGTCAAGACCACAGACACGGTTAGACGAGTCCGGTGCACCACTACATATACATGAGATTGGTTTGATGGTCAAACCCTCATAGACGGTACCAGGGGCTTCCCGCGTGTAATCAAGGCTAGTCCGGCTCAACTTGACTTATCTTGAATTTTAATTGTTTATTGATAATAACCAATTTTCTGGCACGGCAACTTTCACCTAAGTTCTTCTCTTTTACAGATGACAATCGTGCTACACCCGTCCAGGACACGGCACAACGGAGACACAGGCTCGGACCTGCAGCAGGGACCCGCTCAAAGGTTTCTTTTCAGATTAAGACCCTGCGTAAACCTTTTTTACTATATCTTGTTGTTCACATCCTCCGGATACTCAATACAACCAAGAAGGATGCTGACGTTATTGGCATGTGGCCACGTCAGGATATCGCACGTACCTGGACACTCGGGGTTTATTATTAAGGGCATTGTTCAGCCCGGCATATGTTATGAAGACCGAATACCTTAGGGAGTGTTCGGCGTCCCGAGTTTGGCCTTACATGCATCAACTCCGAATCATGTCTTTGGTCAAATGTTGGGTTTGCCCGGCTCCCATGTTTTGGTACCTTACGTTCCGCTATATCGGCTAAGGTAGCACTGGGAGAACTACTGCGATTGTGCCCTAGTTCATCCGGATGAGCACCTCGGTAGAGAAAGCCAAAAACTGACTATCATGATAAAGCGCGAGACTGGTCAACCACTCGATGACTTAGCGGAACCTTCGGGATTCCACCGCATTAATGAAGGGCCATTTCCCGGTCATGTACGTACGCGCCTTGTATTCGGACGAGCGCAGAAGTACCAGGGGCTATATAGTAGCCCCACTGTCAAACTCCTATGGCTAAGTGAAAGTGTTAAAGCAATATAGTCCGATTACCTCGTTCGCTGCGCTACCACCTCCTTCATGGACCAAGACGTTGGATCAAGTGTGAATACGCGTTTTTTTGCGAACACCCCCGCATTATATGCGTGGGGGCGGAAGCCGACGACTACAAACTTTCAGGTTATATACATATATACATAAACGGCCGCACAGGAGGCATCATAATACTTTCAGGCAAAAGTATAAACATGGCCTTTATAATTCAATAAAACATTGTTTTTACAATGGGAGTACATGTCACTAGAACATAACATTCTTCGAGCACTGAGCCTCTATCAAACGAGCGCCTTCAAGGACTTCTTCAAAGTAGTGCTCGGTAGCCACTCGGCCCACGGCTGAACACTGTGTTACAATAGTGGTGGCCTCCATCTCTGTCCAGTATGTCTTGACACGGGCAAGTGCCATCCGCGCACCCTCTTTGCACGCCTACCTCTTCATAGCGTCGATGTGCAGCACAGCACCAAGGAATTGTTGCCCTAAACTAAAGTAACTATTCAGCCTTGGCCCTCCCAACCACAGATATTCCACAACAGACCTCATGGCAAGCTTGGCCCACTCGGCCATTCACTCATTCAACAGCAGAGGACGCACTGGAGCATGGAACTGTGACTAGAACAGCTTTTCCACTTCACGATCTTTTTGATCCTTGAAGTACTCGGCCGCATCAGCACCACTTGCTGCCAAATCCACGTATGCATCTATACAACTCCATAGTTGATCAAGAGGAGCATACTTCGGATCTCCGAACTTAGTCCGCAACAAAAAGGGCTTCCCAGCCACGATATCTGCAGCTCCTCCTTCGTCGCTCTGATTTTGGAGCGAGCTTCCTTGGCTGCTACCATGGCCTTCTTCAGGTCCGTCACCTTCACTCGGCTTTCTTTTTCAAGAAGCTGGTAACGGTTAGCGACATCTTTCAACTCAATGGCCATCTTGGCTATTCTTTCCTTGCTCTGGCAATGCGCAGCCTGTTCGGCCCTCAGCTCCTCGACCGCCTTTAGAGAGGCCGAATCGCTATTCCTTGCTTGTTCCTTGGCTCACGCAAGCTCCGCCCGAAGGGTCTCCACGATGGCAGCTCCATCTGCAGTCACAACATATTAAAGATACCGGCATCATGCTCCTCTTACTATGTGTTGATCACTGGAGAAATCACTTACCCTGTGCCTCGTCAAGCCGTTTGTTGTCAAGCACGATGTAGGCATCTACCGCATCAAGTTGCCGCTTTAGCTCGGCAAACTCATCAGTCCGGCTAGCCACCGGACCTTCAACCACCTACACATAAAGGCGTTTTGGTTATTACCTGGGATTATGATCCTCTGTTTGCCGCCATTTTCAATGGCAACCAGAGTCTCAGGGGCTACTATCTGCACAGGGCACACCTAACATGTGCGGTACTGTCAGAAACATACACTATTTCACGTACCTCAAAGCCTTTCCACAGACTCATAAAAGCTTCATGCAACCCACTTTTGGTGGATGAAATCCTTTCAATTACCGCACCCATTAGCATACGATGCGCTTCTGAGATGGCCGCTTGCTCTAGAAGATCCTTCAGTGTGTCCGACCGCACACTGTACAGTTCCGGACTCTTTCTGTCGCTCTCTTTAGGAGCCAAATAATGAGGACTCCGGGTGGCCAAAGGATTATCCTCTAGCCTTGGAGGATCAGGAGAAACCCTCCACGACGACACTTCAGGGTCGCCCGCCTCATGAAGCGGGGTGGCAGGGGGAGGTGTTTCGCTCTCCATCATCTCCCGAAGAAGATCCCCCGAAGACAAACTCTGTCGAGAAGGGCTACGATCCGAACTACAAGATATAAGCTTCGGTTATTGTCTTCAGAAGTAAGGCAGGATATTTTCACTATTAAGTACTTTTTGATTACGTACAGCTCGATAGAGGGCTGATCCCCTTGCGGACATTGTGCGGCAAGAGTACCCTCCGAGGCAGGACCCTCTGGCGAAGATTTCTTCCCTCGTTTGGAAACCTTTGTTTCCGGGTCTTCAGAGGTGGTCCTCTTCCTTCCTCGGGGAGAGGGAATGTCATATTCTTCTCCTTGGTTATCCTCCTTTGCGGAGGCGCTAATTCCCCGGTTTGGACGAGTAGTGAGTGAGGCCCGCTTTCAGCCTCTTTATTCCCCCTTTATCTTCCCCTAAGGGCACCTGATAAGGCGCCAGCTCGAGCATTCTGTCTAGTACTGGATTGGCCAAGCCTTCGGGAAGGGGGGCCGAACACCTGATCATCTTCGCCTTTGTTATCCAGTCCTGGTCAAAGAGCGACTTTTCAGAATGATGTCATGATAAATAAAAGGACAGCGTGTTCGGCCATGGGATTACTTACTTCGGTATCAGGGCGGTTACAGCTCAGACCCGCATCCTCGGTGGTGTCAGGACACTCTATTTGGGGTCCGAAGAACAATTTGTACATCTCTTCGAGCGTCATGTCGAGGAAGTGTTGAACAGTTCGCGGTTCTTCCGGGTTGAATTCCCACATATGAAGGGGTCGACGTTTGCAAGGCTGGACTCGACGAACTAGCATGACTTGCATTACCATAACCAGGCTGACATCTCTCTCAAGGAGATCTCAGATGTGACTCTGCAATATCGGCACATCATTTACTGGACCCTAGTTCAGCCCCTTGCTGATCCATGACGTCAGTTGTGGTGGGGGGCCCGAGTGAAAGGCATGGGCGGCTACCCACTTAGCACATCGAGGAGCTGTGATATAAAACCACTCCCGCTGCCACAAATTGGACACCTCTGGGAAAGAACCATCTGGCCATGGAGTATCAGTGCTTTTGCTTATTACGGCACCTCCGCACTCTGCGTGTCGCCCCTCGATCATCTTCGACTTCACATTGAAGGTCTTGAGCCACAGGCCGAAGTGTGGGGTAATGCGGAGGAAGGCCTCACATACGACGATGAACGACGAGATGTGAAGGAGGGAATCTTGGGCCAGATCATGGAAATCCAGCCCATAATAGAACATGAGCCCCCTAACAAAGGGATCCAGAGTGAGGCCTAGCCCTCGGAGGAAGTGAGAGATGAACACAACACTCTCGTTGGGTTCGGGAGTGGGGATGACCTGCCCTCGGGTGGGCAGCCTGTGCGAGATTTCGGCGGTCAGATACCTGGCCTCTCTCAGCTTCTTGATGTCCTCCTCTGTGACAGAGCAAGGCATCCACCGACCTTGGAGGTTGGATCCGGACATGGTTGAAGGTCCGAAGCGCCTGACCTGAGCCTTGGGTGTTGGAACTCGAGGCGGGGGAAGGATTCGATTGAGCACGAGAGGAAAATAGAACAGGCCTTGGCCTCCTTATAAAGAGGGTGAATATCAAGCGTCCTCCTCATGGCCGTTTTGGACTTGCCTAAAATCGAGGAGTCATACCAGTGGGCACGAGTGGGTTACCCACGTCTGTATTGATGAGAATCCCGTAATAAGGGGGACACAATCTCTGCTTCGACAAGACGTGTCAAGAAAACCGCCTCGCAATATGTGCAGTGCTGGTTGGGAAAAACGGTTCGGATAATGACCGGGCCATGACATGATGTCGTGCTGTCAAAATGTGTCAGCGGATTAGATTTGTGGAAATATTATTCTCTCTATGGTGGTATGTGGAAATTGCTTTGCAGAGCCGGACACTATCCTTGTGTTCAGAATCTTCTATGGAGTATTCAGAGGAGGAACCCGCCTTGCAATGCCAAAGACAAAACTGCGCGCCGGACTCATCGTCATTGAAGCCTGGTTCAGGGGCTACTGAGGGAGTCCTGGATTAGGGGGTCTCCGGACAGCCGGACTATATCTTTTGGCCGGACTGTTGGACTATGAAGATACAAGATTGAAGACTTTGTCTCGTATCCGGATGGGACTCTCCTTGGCGTGGAAGGCAAGCTTGGCAATACGGATATGTAGATCTCCTCCCTTGTAACCGACTCTGTGTAACCCTAGCCCCCTCCGGTGTCTATATAAACCAGAGGGTTTAGTCCGTAGGACAACATACAATCATACCATAGGCTAGCTTCTAGGGTTTAGCCTCTATGATCTCGTGGTAGATCAACTCTTGTAATACTCATATTATCAAGAACAACCAAGCGGGACGTAGGGTATTACCTCCATCAAGAGGGCCCGAACCTGGGTAAACATCGTGTCCCCTGCCTCCTGTTACCATCCGCCTTAAACGCACAGTTCGGGACCCCCTACCTGAAGTCTGCCGGCTTTGACACCGAAAACCACCAAAGCAGTGTGAGCACAAGTCAGCTCTTGGGCCAGCTCGTGAACCAGAAGATAGCTAGCAGTGATATAGCGGGAAAGGTGGCTAGCGGGACTCTCGGCCGCCGGATCAATAATAGGAAAACGGACACACCCATCATCGTGCAGGGATGGGTAGTAGTAGATGCCTAGGTGGGTCTGCATTTGGATCTTGTTATAGCGTAACTCAATGAGAATCTCAAACGCAGCAAATTGAACAGCCTGAGCAGGGGTAGAAGAGAAACCACTCCTAGAAGAACGGGTGTATGAACCAGATGTCGAACTGCGGTGCAAAGTAACCACCACGTGATACTCGTATACTGAGTCTGCTAGGCACTCCCGGTACACCCGATATACTGGGTCATCACTGTGAGGGTAGAGGCGACACCATACACCTCGAGGAAGGTGCGGCGAAGTGCACGGTGCCAGCTCCAATTGACATGCATACGGTACTGGAGCCATCTACACTCACAGTCGTTAATCGGTTAGTAAGAACAGTAAATCAAATGCATACAATGCAGCAATCTGATGCAAGCACTACCGACCCTCAAAACTAAACTAGCTACAGTTCAACTAACGCATCGACATCTAGCGTGTCCTATAGTCAATGCGACTCTGATACCAAGCATTGTGGCACCCTAGCTCAAAGCAACCGGTTTACCTTGCATTGCCAACCCAGAGATCTAGTCTTCTAGCAACACACAACAACTTGGTACAGAAAACAACCGCTTTATTGATGCTAGCGGAAACATAGGTTTGATATTACATCAGATAGCGAGGCCAAGTGGCACACACGGTGCGGCTGAACAGTATGTACATTATTTAATGAACGTGAAGGGGCCTCGATCACGACAACTACGCGTCAGCGGAACAACGACAAAGTGGAAGTCCATAGCACAGGGACACTGATATGGACACGGTCTAGACACGGGAAGCACCCTGATCCGGTAAGACTTTCCTAAAAGCTGGCATGACACGCCAGGTCAGTACATTGAATGTACTTGCATGCTCACAACAAATAAAAGCATAATGACAAACAATAACATGACCATTAAGCAGGTTAAATGCAATGCTTCAACATACTACTCATGAAGTGAACATGCTTGTGCACCGAGTCCCTCGGACTTGCTTACCATACGAGTAACCTCGTAACCAATCTCATCAACATGGTGATCACTCTCGGATCACAAAGGAAACCAGCTGTCTGGTTCCAACAGCAACCATCTTGTGGTTTCAACAATATCATCTCATAACTAGTGCCAACCATATAACTTTAGTGTGCAAGATTAAATTAATTATGTTGATCCATGGTGTCACCTACTATGAACTGGGTCTGTAACCGAGGACGCGGCTATCGATAGATTTAACATACACTCTATAGAGGTTAGCACACTGTACCACACACCACGGAACCCATAGCCTCGAACTCCCATTCAGGTGGACCAATGGCATTCTGACATAACCAACCCATGGCCATGACACTCTCCCAGCCACTCTAACCAACTCCCCTCTGGGCTAAGTCATGGGTGGCCCCGATGTCAACCCGTGACATCCACGGCCACCGTCGTGGCAAAACATAAACGGTCCCAAACAGGGACAGGGTACCATAACAACAACGGGCACAGAAGGTTATGTCTTCTTACCGGGCCAGGGTACCACACGCCCATAACCTTCCCTTGTTGGAGGCACCAACCATAGGCATGACAACGGACGGAATAAGGGCATTCCCATAAAGGAAAGTGTGGTTGCACTGGGAAGCTCGATTCGGTGGCACCATGACCCGATCAACATTATGTTCAAGTTGAATTATCATCAGGTTTAACTTGAAATAAAATAACTCAAGTCATAGTATGCCATGAACATGCAACTATCTGGCATGTAGCCATATCGACATATCACTGAAATGAAACGGATCAACATCATAGAATCATTCTGCATGCACAACTAATCACTTTAGAGAATCTGGTTTTAACTCAATCATTTTTAGTTATGACATTAGCATGGTGAAAATAATAAACCATTTTATGAAAATAATACCGACCATTACCAAACCATAGTCATGCTATCAAAATCATACTATTTCATCACACTACTCCATGCACTCAAGTGCTACAACAAGCTAAACATTCCAAGCATAACAATTGAAACAATATAGCAATATTGTTTAAATGATTTAATGCATGAAATAAACCATATTCAAGTTGGAAAATCATAGTTATTGAAATGACACCATGCAAATATTTGTGTGGCTTGCCTTAGTACAGAGGAGGGTCACACTCCTCCTGGTTCTCCTCAAGGCAAGCTTCTCCTTCTAAAAATAAATAAAAATAGCAAAAGAAAATATCAATAACCACTCTAAAATTCACCAGAAATTCTAGACAGCAAGGAAAAATCTCAAATTTCGTGTGTTGCTAGAATATTTCAATATAAAACTAACGCAAAAAGAATCAACTCATTTGGACTTATAGATTAGGAGTTAGAGCTCGTCAAAGTTTGTGTTAAAAATGATTTAAAAATTTGAATAAATAGAAAATCCAGGGGGTGACGGCGAAGGCGTATTTCAGAGAATACGCCTCCACTCGTACTGCTTCGGGCGGGAGTGGTGAGGCTGATAGCGGGCCACACGCGTCAGGTCTAGGGAGAGAGAGGGAAACAGAGCTGGGGCGGCGCATCGCCGGCGTTTCTCCGACGAGGAGAGGTGGGCGGCCGTTGTGGAAGGAATAGATCGACGTTGAAGACTACGGTGCACCCATAGCTTGGCGAGAGGTGGATGGACGAGGTCGTCCAGGGCGTCTCCAGCTGCTGTAGAGGGCGAAGCTCATCGGAGAAGAAGATGTTGGCGTCGAGGGGTCATTCTAGCGGCTCCGGAGGCGTCAACGAGCAATAGTGGACCACCAAAATACGCCCATGCACTCGGTCGAGCTCTTGAGCCACGGGAGTGGGAGGGGCAAAGAAAGGGGATCGCTGGTGAGCTCGGGTTGGGGACGGCGGCCAGAGGCCTACTCGTCCGGGCTACGGCTTCCTACAGTGTCGTGGAGGTTGAGCGTGTGGAGAGGTGAGGAGAAATGAGATCGGGGGGAGGGGTTATTTATAGGCATGGCCGAGGCGAGGGTCGAGAGCTTTTCGAAGTCTCTGGGAGCGGCGCACGGCAACGAGGGGCGTCAGTGAGAGGGGGAGAAGGCTGCAGGGCTCACACGACCACTGTTCGAGCTCGGAGACAAGCACAAGATGAACGGGAGGGGACTGACTCGAGCACAGGGGCATTGTGCTCCTCTGGCGCGAGGTGCGCGTGATCATTGTGGCGGCTCTAGTGTCGGCGAGCGGGAGCGAGGGTGCTGGGATGATGAGGTGAGGCTAGTGGCGTGGTGCGGCAGGCTGGGCTCAACGCTGCGACGAGCACGAGCCAAACAGAGGCTCGGGCGTGACGTAGAGCGCGCTGACTGCGTGCTAGAGCCTATGCTTCACGCGGACACCACGCGCACTGTGCCAACGTGATGCCCAGGTGATGCCAAACCATGTCTAGGATGTCGACTGTGCACTCTTTAGGCTTGGAAAGGAGTGAACAAACTACCAGGATGAGTGAGTTGATCACAACACTTAGTGAAAGTTTCTGGACAGAAACTTGTGGCCAAATTTGTGATCAAACTAGGAAGAGTTAGAAGGTGAGCTTTGGGGTTTAGTGTTACGTACTAAGGTAATGATGCTCAAGAAAATTCAGCTCCATAAGATCAAGGTATAATGCACTTGCAGTACAAACTGCATTTTCTGGTCAGAATGCAAATGATTTCCCCAAGCAAAAATGGGCCACATAACCACATGAAAATTTTCCATTGGGTGATGAGGCACTGTCCAAAGGATGTGTGAGAATTTTCTGAGATTTTTGTGGGCAAGAAAAAGAGGGGTTGCTTTGGAGTGAAAGTGAAGATATTCCATTTTCAGGGTGAAAATGAATATTTTCCTTAGAAGAAATCTTTTCCAAATCATTATGATGATGAATGAGAGGTCAAGAGAGGTTGTGAGAGGTGGGAGGAGTCACTTGGGTGACAATCAAAATAATTCCCAAGTGCTAAGTCCAAATGAATTAACTCAAAATCCAAATAAAAGGGAAAAAGGCAAAGGAAAATCAGGATGGCAAAAACAAGGGTGTCACAGAGGACCTCTTTGATTCGCAGGATTTTGAAAATGCAAGAATAGGGCACGACAATATTACAAGTTTCAAACTGATATTACAAATGTTAGGAGTAATGTTGCACCTATGAAGAGGGAATTATTACGAAGTTTACGGAAGAACTTTCGTTACCTTAGGTGGATGCAGCATTATTGTACAAACTAAAATCAACCGCCCTGACAAGTCACTAATGGGCAAATAAATTATTGAGTCTCTGGCGACTTGATGTTTCAAAAAAAAAATTAGCTTCTGTGGAGACTTTGTCATTTAGGCTTAGACGCTTGCGGTGATCAACACGCCATTTATTGTTGCGCTAGAGAACGCTAAACCTCATTACCTTGAGCACACTTGCCTCCAGAACAATGAACCTGGCCAATTTAATCTCTGATGTGCTACATCGGTAGTCGATCAAATCAATTTCTGTAAGATGGAGATCAAGGAATTCGATGAGATTGTTATAGTGCAGCACATTTTTCACTTTCGGGTCTTTTTTATCTCCAAAAGAAGAGAATATATTAGAGCAGCTGGTTGTATAAGATTGTCGTGTCATTAATAGGTACCAATATCATCCACTCATACGATAGGGTTGGCTCTAAGGCTAGTGATATTTTTTCACACACTCTCTCTCTCGCTCTGTTTCTCTTTCCTGTCATTTACCTTGGAGCACGTGAAGAGCTTCGGCATTTGTTGCCTTCCACTATGTGGCTGATGCCATATTTCTCAAAAGTATGCCACATAATACGCATTAATGAAAAATCAAAATATTTTGGCACCGCTCTAGCGATGTGAGAGAGTTGGCACCGCTGTGCACACAGACCCACATGTATAAACAAATCAATCAAATTAACTACACCAGCCTCTCACTCTCCCAAACAAGTGTTTTTTTGCCTTAGTCCTCTCCCTCTCCCATGCAAGTGTTTTTTCATTGCGTGAGTAAATTTGGCACCGGAGCAAAGTAGGTGATTCAGATTGGGCACCAGGTGAGCAATGGAGGGCATTGATGCCAAATGCATCACAAGTGAATTTGGCACGTGTTTTGGCCTACATAGTGGAGGGTTGTTATAGCCCACTTTTGTACTAACTCGTATTTAGTGTAAAATTTTGACCATGGATTTACCTAAGAAAATGCCAATGCATGTCACCAAAAATTATACCATTTGAAATTATGTTCAAATACGAATCCAACGATATATTTTTTAGTGACATGCATTAACATTTTCTCAGTTAAATATATGGTCAAATTTTGATACTACAAAATAGGAAGAGTAAACCAGGACGGAGGTAGTACTTGCTCTTAGGGTAACCATAGAGTTACTAGTCTAAGTTACTTGCCACTATGACCAGCCTAGGTGTTGGCGCAACAAACCATAGGTCTGTTGACCAACTGTGCACAGGCACAAGATCAAGATTGAAGCACCAGGACAAGCCAGAGGATGAAGGACCAAGATATTTGAAGAAACAACATACAGCTCAGAGAGACCAAGACCGATCAAGAGAAGCAAGGGCTCGGCAAGAGAAAGGCCCCCTTTGTTGGGCGGGCAAGCCCGACAAGGGGCGAGCCCACCCACAAGGAGCAGGCGACCAAGACTCCCCAGCAGAGCCTGCCGGGGGCTCGCGGGGGTAGAATCACCCCACCAACCACTCCAACGTGACTCACGTCGCCAATCGGTGCAGTGTCAAGCCGCAATATGACTAGGTGGCAGCCATTTACCACATGGCAGCCATTTCCTACAGAGAAACCTATAAATGACACCCGTCCTGCGACGTGTCAAGAGAGCAAGAGCGGAGCTGGCAAGATATATAGCCCGACAGGCCTTGCTGAACGCTCAGTGATGTGACACTAAGCGACGCATTTAATGCACCCTGTCAGCCTGCAGAGTTAGGTATGATAGCACTGTTTGCTATCATATCAGTGGATAATGACCACTTTTCCACTTTGGTGACCCCTTAATGTATAAAAGGAGGCCCATGTCACTCGTAGGAGGGGTTACAAGGTTTGAAAGTTGACAAGCCCAAGCCACCACATGCACGTAGTCGCCTCGGGCAACCCTTGTCTAGCAAGTGTACTATGCACCACCATTCTCATTCCACCATCAATCCACCAAAGCAGGCGTAGGGTCTTACGCCTCGCGGTGGCCCGAACCTGAGTAAATCGATTGTGTGCTCTCTATCGTGTTGCCGTGCGCTAGTCTGCTCTTTGTGCAACGCGACATCCCCCCGCCGAACCAGCAGGGGGCCACCCGGTCCCTTAGGTGGTCGTGGATATCCCGCGACATCTTTTGCGCGCCAGGCAGGGAGCTCGCTTGCACGAACCTGAAAGCATGCACAACGCGTCATCTTCATCGCCAACTTCACCTTCGATGACGCCATCGACCATGGCACCTAAGTAGAAGAAATCCGGCCCATCCGTCCACTTCGAAGGCTCCACCGCCCGCAGCCTCGGGTGCCTCGGAGGCTACAGAGGCGAGCGAGGACATGAACGCTGTTGGGGGCGTGACTGGGGCAGGTGGCGCCATCACGGCTCCCCCCGCAGTCGACACGGGGGCTGGACACGTCGGAAGAGAACAACATCATCAACACCATGGTGGTCAAGCTCCACAGGGTGCGGGCGAGGGGGTCACTCCTTCTGCACCCTCTCCTCCCACTGACGGGCATAGTCGCACCAACGGCACTCGGTCCAGGGTGAACCAACGCCCTCCGGCCGCCCCCACCAGCTGGCGCGACCACGACCAGTGCGTCTCCACCCGGACGAGCCGACTAAGCTGCTGTACTCGACGGAGCGGCTGACCCCCGAGCACCACCACCGCGCGACCTTGCAGCCCAGGTGGTTGTTTCACGGCTGCATGGACGCGACATCACCACCGACGCCGCCGCTGGCGCCGTTAGGAGCCAGGCGATGGTGCGGTCATCATCATCAACCGATACGCCAAGCACTGCCACGGAGGCTATGGCGTGAGCTTAGCTCCTACTGAGGTTCCCGTGGGCGGCCGAGCAGATGGAAGAATGGCGTTCCACTATCCAGAGCCTGCTCGGCTTCCCTGCAGCTGGGGGCTCGAGGCAAGCTGGCCCGCCACGACCTCCTCAAGCGACAGCAACCGTCTACACTGCTGGCCGAAAAGAGGGGGATGTCCCTATGGTGCAATCCCCACCACGGTAGCCGACACGGGCGTGGCATAATCGAGACCCCGATGATGTCTCGATGGCCTCTTCGAACCCTTAAGCACGTCCAGGCCAACGTCGAACCCCAGAGGATAGGCGGCGGGGAGACGCGCGCGCCGCCTTGGATCAGTGCCACGATCACCTCCGCCAGACCGGCGGGGGGGGCGGGGGCCACACGTTGACGCGGGCGCCCCGGGGGGGGGCGAGCCTGCACTCGGTGTTGGTGGGTGCCTACCTTTCAAGGTCAGCTGCGCTTCCTTTACACGGGAGCTGTGGCAAATCCATTGGTTGTCCGTTCGCACGTTCAAGCCAATGATACTTGAGAAGTACGACGGGAGGCTGAAATCGGCAGAGTTCCTGAGCATCTACACCATCGATGTTCAGGCTGCCGGGGGAAGAGACGAGAAGGTGTTCGCCAACTAGTTCCCATTGGACCTCAAGTCCAACGTGAGGTCTTGGCTGATGCACCTGCCGGAGAACTCCATTTCATCATGGGCAGATATGTGCCACGAGTTCATCGGTGCCTTCACCGGTAGCCACCAAGAGCCCGGCAGGCCCAGTGACCTGCAGCTTCTCCAAGAAATGGAAGGAGAAACCCTCTGTAAGTATTTACAGAGATTCAGTAAAGTTCATAGAAATATTCCAAATATCCATCCGGCAGCTGTTATAGCAGCCTTCCAGTCTAATGTGCGCAACTGTCGCATTCGTTCTAAGATGAATGTGCATTGCCCAAGACCGTGAAGGAGATATACACGCTGGTGGATAAGTGTGCTCGGATAGAAGAAGGAAGTTGCCTGGAGAGGAAGATTGCATCAATGTTGATTCAGAGGATGAGGATGAATCAACCAGTCAAAGGAAGGGCAAGAAGCGAAGTAAGAAGCCAAGAGACAAGGCAGTATTGACCGTGGAAGGTTCGGGCACACCTAGTACCGGCAAGAAGGCCAAGGCTGAGGCCCGCGGCAGGGAAACTGCCGCGTGCACTGCCTGCCGGAAAGCCGCTGCCGCGGAAAAAGTCGGGAAAAGTGATGGGCCGTACTACAAGAACCGTCGGACCAAAGGCCATGACCTTCAGGAGTGTTATCAGGTTGAACAGCATGTTAAGAGACAGAGAGCAGAGTATGATAAGCGTGACAAGGAGAAAGGCCAGAATGCTGTTGGTGTTAAGGGCTAAGACGGTGAAGCAAATCGCCCCGGCAAGCCCTTTTGGAACCAAGGAAACCCCGCCAAGAGAAGGAAACCTGTGGTGATGTGAGTGATGCAGGGAATGAAGAGGAAACCAGGGAGAAGGAATTTCAGAAGGTCACAGACGCCTTATGCATTGATGGAGGTGCATCCTTGCACATCTCTCATCGCCAACTCAAGCGATGGGCACGGGAGGTCAATGTCGTGGAACCAGCGCCAGAGGCCCGGAAGCCGCTCAAGTGGTCCCGCATGCCCATCATCTTTGATGAGGAGGACCACCCTAGCCACACAACAGCGGTAGGGTGTTTGCCATTGCTGGTCTCCCAACAATTCGCAACCTCAAGGTCACAAAGATGTTAGTGGATGGCGGGGCCGTATTGAATATGATTTCCCCAGTAGTCATCAACAAGCTTCAGGTAGGAGAAGAGGATCTAGACACTACCGGCACATTTCAAGGAGTTAACCCTGGCAGGAGTCGTCCTAAGGGGAAGATCACGTTGCCGGTGATGTTTGGGGGAGAGATGAACTTTGGGACTGAGAAGATAGTGCTTGATGTGGTTGATCTCCCCCTGCCGTACAATGGGATTCTTGGACGACCAGCCCTGGCCAAATTCATGGTAGCATCCTACTATGCTTATGACACCCTGAAAATGCCTGGGCCATTTGGAGTCCTCACTATCCCATCAGACGAGAAGGATGCAATTATCTATGTGCACAAGATGTATCGGGATGCAGTCGTAGTAGAGGCTGTGGCGGCAGCAGTTCCCTCCAAGGAAAGCAAAGGAAAGAAGAGGGACTATAGGACCTCCGGCAATGAGTCCGGGAAGCATGCCCCCTCCAAGTGCACGTCACCCGTTGACGACGTGCTGGAGTGTTCCAACAACAAGAGATCTAATGTAGCTGCACCCCAAGTGAGAGAAGGTCCCGGTAGGGATGGCTGGCGTTGATGGTACTTTCACTATCAGCGCCACCCTCGATGACAAATAGGAAAGCACGCTTGTTGCCTTCCTGCGGGTGAATATCGATGTGTTTTCTTGGCAACCAACTGATATCCCTGGTGTTCCCATCTAGGTAATCGAGCACCACCTTGTTGTCTGCCCACATGCCCAACCTGTCAAGCAGAAAGTACGGAAGCAGGCCTTGGAGCGGTAGCAGCTCATTGCCGAAGAGATCAAGAAGTTGGAAGCAGCTGGTTTGGTCAGAGGAGTACTACATGGTTGGCAAATCCAGTAGTGGTCCAGAAATCTAATGGGAAGTGGAGGCTCTGGATTGACTTCACAGACCTCAATAAAGCTTACCCGAAGGACCCATTTCCCTTTCCGCGCAACGAACAGATCGTGGGTTCAACTTCGGGATGTGATTTGCTCTCCTTTCTGGATGCATACTCAGGATATCATTAGATCTTCATGTCTAAGGAAGATGAAGAGAAGACATCATTCATCACTCCATGTGGTACATACTATTTTGTTCGTATGCCGTTCGGATTAAAGAGTGTCAGGTCCACATTCGCAAGGACAGTCCAGATTGGTTTTGAGCCGTAGTTGCACAGAAATATAGAAGCCTATATGGATGATATTGTGGTCAAGACCAAAGATAAGGCCACCCTTATCCATGATTTGGAAGAAACATTTTCCAATCTGCGCAAGATCAATCTGAAGCTTAATCCGAAGAAGTGTGTGATTGGTGTTACCTCCGGCAAGCTACTCGGGTTCTTCGTGTCCCATCGGGGGATAGAAGCCAACCCCGACAAGATCAAAGCCATTGAGCAGATCCAAGCGCCAAGGACAGTCAGGTATGTAAGGCGCTTGACGGGATGCGTTGCAGCTCTGAGCATATTCATCCCCATGTTTGCCGAACAAGACATGATGTTCTTCAAGGTTTTGAAGACGGCGGGACCCATGGAGTAGACCCCAGAAGCAGATGCATCTCTACAAGAATTGAAGGCCTGCCTATCATCTGTGCCTACCTTGGTTGCACCATAACCCCAAGAACCATTGTTGCTATACTTAGAGGAAACCAACCAAGTGGTTAGTGGAGCTTTGGTAGCATAGCGGGAGGTGGATGAGGCAGAAAATGGCCAGATCACGGCAGTGTCAGAAAAGGATCAGGACAACAGTGAGCACGGCAATGAGAGCAACCCCAAGGACACGGTAAGGAAGAAAGTGGTGCAGTGCCCGATTTACTTCCTCAACTCCTTGTTACAAGGGGCTAGATCAAGGTATTCTGGCATGCAAAAGTTGATTTTTATCCTCATCGTGGCCTCAAGGAAACTGCGCCATTACTTCCAAGCCCATGAGATCATGGTTGTCACTCATTTCCCGTTGCAAAGGATTCTCCGAACCCCTGAGGCAACTGGCAGAATTGTAGAATGGACTTTGGAGTTATCCAGCTTTGGTTTGAAGTTTGAGAGCACTTCAACCATTCAGACCAGGGTATTGGCGGAGTTTATTGCAGAATGGAGGCCAACCCCTGATGAGGAAAGGACAGAGACAGCTCTCCCCGGCAAGGAATCCCCCAAGAATGGATTATGTATTTTGATGGTTCTTTTTCCCTACAAGGTGCAGGGGCTGGCGTGCTTCTTGTTGCCCCCTCCGGGGAGCACTTGAAGTACATCGTCCAGATGCACTTTGTCCGAGAAGAAGCCACCAACAATACAACATAGTATGAAGGGCTCCTTGACAGGCGAAGGATTGCAGCAGAATTGGGAATAAAGAAGCTGATCATTTGAGGAGATTCGCAGCTTGTGGTGAGACAAGTCAACAAAGATTATCAAAGTCCATTGATGGAAGCATACGTCGAGGAAGTAAGGAGATTGGAGGAGCACTTTGATGGGTTGCAAACAGAGCACATACCCCGTGCGGAAAACAGCATAGCTGATCACCTATTGAAGTGTGCTGCGCAGAAGCTTCCTGTGGAACCAGGAACTTTTGTTCTCCATCTCTCTCAACCCTCCATATCACTAGCCACAATGGCCTGGAAAAGGAGAAAGTTGGACTACGGTAAGCCTCTCCCGGCAGAGCCATCCACTCCCGGCAGAGACCCTGCCGGAGACAACTCCTCACAGCCTGCCGGACCATCCCCTCCAGCCGGGCCTATGGACCCCATGAATGAGGATGGTTCTCCCGCAGCTGAGGAGGTGCCGCTAGGCCTTGTTGTCGAGCCTCGGGCTCCAACTTGGGAGAGGCACATTGTCCACTTCCTCCAAACCAGAGAACTCGCTGGCAATCATGATGAAGCTGAAAGAGTAGCCCGGAGGGCCAGTATGTATCAGTTTGTCAATGACACTAAGTACAGAAGAAGGCCCAATGGTGTGAAATTGAAGTGTGTTTGCCGGGAGGATGGAAAGGAGCTGCTGGCTGAGATTCACAGAGGAATGTGTGGCTCACATATTGGATCAAGAACATTAGTTGGAAAAGCATTCCGGCAAGGATTCTATTGGCCCAAAACCGTCCAAGATGCAGTTGCACTCCTCACAAAATGTGAAGCCTGTCAGTTCCTTTCCAAGAGAACACACCTGCCTGCCCAAGCCCTTCAGACAATCCCTCTATCATGGCCATTTTCGGTCTAGGGGCTCGATATCCTTGGCCCCTTCCCCCGAGAAATCGGGGGCATTGAATTCTTGTTCGTTGCCATTGACAAGTTTACAAAGTGGCCGGAAGTGACTGCCATGAGAAAGGTGACTGCCCAGCCAGCTATCATGTTCTTGAAAGAATTAGTGTTCCGCTTCGGAGTTCCAGCAATGATCATCACTGACAACGGCACCCTGTTCACGAGCCACGCCTTCATGCAATATGTTCGTACCCTCGGACACAAAATCCGATTCGCTTCTGTGGCACACCCGCGGAGCAATGGAAAAGCTAAGAGGGCGAACGCTGAAGTGCTTCATGGACTCAAGATGAGAACTCTCGATACACTGCGGAAGCACGGCAGGCGGTGGATTGAGAAGCTGCCGATAGTTCTTTGGTCCCTCAGAACGACACTTAACTGAGCTACCAGGCAGACTCCCTTCTCCCTGGTCTATGGGACAGAAGAAGTTATCCCCACGGAACTCATTTACGGGTCTCCTTGAGTGCTTGCCTATGATGAAGTAGCGCAGGATCAGCACCGGCGTGACGATGCTGTGCTACTTGAGGAGAACCATCTCCAGGCTGCTACATGTGCTGCACGCTACAAGCAAGCCCTGCGTCACTATCATAGCCTCGGGGTTCGTGCATGGTGCTTTGAGGAAGGTGACCTTGTCCTTAGGCGTGTTCGGTCTGCCAAGGGTACTAACAAGTTATCACTGAAGTGGGAAGGCCCTTACCGGGTAGTACGAGTCACCTGCCTGGCACAGTCCGTCTGGAGACCGGAGATGGCACACAGTTGCAAAACTCATGGAATATTGAGCATCTCCGTAAGTTCTACCCGTAAGGCGCAGGCCCAGCAACCACCCGTTGTACATGGCCTTGCTGAAGTTGCATGTAACCCCCTGTACAAGCCGGGGCAATGACCTCGTGTGAGATAAAATAAAGAAGCGTTTTAGGGGGCCCCAACTAAGATTGCATGCATGCACAAGCACACCCAAATCACTGCGTAAGCATTTCATGAGCATTTGCATATGCATATAGATAGGATTGCATCATGCATTCATTCTCATCCACATGGAGTTGCAGGTTCCTGCCATGAATTTGATCCCGACAAGAGACGAGAAGATTCCATGGCACTGCGATCCCTGGCAGAGCCAAACAGATAGGTTTACCTCTTGTCCAGTAGTGTTCTGTAAGCTACAACTTGTGCATAGAGAAACCTCGCTGCTCTCTTGAAACTAGAGTGCTCCCATCCCTGGCTCGAATGTTGCTTCGGCATGGATGGTGGCAGTGGCCCTTGATGAAAAGGGAGTGGTGGGGGGCTAGCGCCCCAGTCTGTTCCCCGGCAGACATGGTTCTCTGGCAGACAAACAGGGGTGCCGACAGGATATCTTGCCGGTAAAACTCGTTTAATTACAATAAAGAGGTACTTCGCCTCTACATGGATGTATACATGCACGAGTTCTCAGCAAGGTTTATTTCTTTCATTGACATGCAAGTACAAGTACAAGCATTACAGAACACAAAGATGGACTCGAGAGATTACATTATTTGAATTAAAATTTGGCAATTGCTGGCAGGTTTAAGATTGAAAAAAGATAAGTGCCCCGTAATCCCCTCTTTTGTTTTTCCCTCCTTCAAGCACTGCAGCGGAAGGAGGAAAAGATGAGAAAAGGAACACCCAAGTAGGAGCCCACCCCGGTCTCATCAGGGCCCGTCGATCACGGCCTGACAAGACTGGGAGTGGCGAGGCTGCAAAGGTGGAGTGCGGGGATGAGGTGGCGCCTTCTGGTCGCCACCTCCAGAGCAAGCAAGAAGCCCCGGCTTGAGCGCCGGTGGAGTCATCCACCAAAGCTCAGACGGAAGACTTCTGGAGGCAAGGAGAAGGCACCAAGGGAACATCCCTCCCCAGTTACCACCCGAAGAGGCTGGTGATGACGGTGCTGGGGAGGGTGGGAAAGAGCGGAAAGACGAGGCGGCAGGTTGACAGTCGGAGGCGAAGGTATCCACGCCATCATACTCCGACCTGACCCCCTGCCACCCGCCTTCTCCGTCTTCCCTCTCTTTCTCCTCACCACCACTGCTCCCGGGAAGACCCAAGACCCCGGCCCAACGCCTCCAGCGGAGAAACAGCAAGCAACCGTGGCTGTCGAGGAACCTGAGGTGCACCGCACCCCACCTTGGCGGGCAGGAAGGTGCGCTCCACATCGATAATGGCTCTAAAGCCTCCGGGAGGGGCAATGCTGGGTTTACCAATGGTCTCCAGCCCTGCCACCCAGCTAAGCCTCGAAGAGACCTAGAGATTCACTACGCCAAGGACCAGGCTCACTCCCCGAGCGTCAGCACCGGCATGGGGCAATGATGGCCCCAAGCGGAAGCCTGGGGGCTGGCCCAAGGCTCCCCTCTTTGACATCACTAGCAGAAGCAGAGAACCAGAGAAAAGGAGGAAGAATGCAAAGGTGAATGACTTCACCCTCCTCCGCCCCTCCTTTAATAGGCTGGGCGGGAAGGGGCAGCTGCTCCATTAACGGGTGACCACCGCCCTTCTCCGCCAATTCAAGGCGGGCAGACCCACTCCAAGATGCTCTCTCGCACCACACGCCTCCGTTACCTACCCCGCGCGATGCATGCAACATACATGGCTAAGGATAAGAGCACACCGCGGGAAGAGTAATTTGGCAGTTTCTACCCCATGCGCTAAAGTCATTCATGAGCCATCACTACCATGGCCCCACCACTTTTGGCTTTACACCACGCACTAGGAAAACGGAAACCACCTTGAAATCAAGACTAATGAAGCAGAAAAAAACCTCAAGGGGCCAACCCCTTCAACATTCTGCATGTGCACTTATTAGGCCCTACCCCGGCGATGCTCACCGGCGCCTTCGGGGCAGGCCTGGGGGCTTCTTACGGTACAACAAACCCTGGGTTTGTTGACCAACTGTGCACAGCACAAGATCAAGATTGAAGTGCCAGGACAAGCCAGAGGATGAAGGACCAAGAGATTTGAAGAAACAACATACAACTCATAGAGACCAAGATCGAGCCAGAGAAGCAAGGCCTCGGCAAGAGAAAGGCCTCCCTTGCCGAGCAGGCGAGCCCGACAAGGGGCGATGCCACCACCAGGAGCAGGCGACAAAGACTCCCTGCAGAGCCTGTCAGGGGCTCGCAGGGGTAGAATCACCCCACCAACCACTCCAACGCTACTCACGTCGCCAATCAGTGCGGTGTCAAGCTGCGGGATGACTAGGTGGCAGCCATTTGCCACATGGAAGCCATTTCCTACAGAGAAACCCATGGATGACACCCGTCCTACCATGTGTCAAGAGAGCAGGAGCGGAGCTGACATGATAGCCGGCAGGCCTTACCGGACGCTCAGTGATGTGACACTAAGCGGCGCATTTAATGCACCCTGTCAGCCTATAGAGTTAGGTATGATAGCACTGTTTGCTATCATATCAGTGGATAATGACCACTTTGCCACTGTGGTGACCCTTTAATCTATAAAAGGAGGCCCATGGCACTCGTAGGAGGGCTTAGAAGGTTGGAAAGTTGACAACCCCAAGCCACCACACGCACGTAGTCGCCTCGGGCAACCCTTCTCTGGCAAGTGTACTACGCACCACCATTCTAAAGGAAATATGCCCTAGAGGCAATAATAAAGTTGTTATTTATATTTCCTTATATCATGATAAATTTTTATTATTCATGCTAGAATTGTAATAACCGGAAACTTGAACATGTGTGAATACATAGACAAACAGAGTGTCGCTAGTATGCCTCTACTTGACTAGATTGTTAATCAAAGATGGTTAAGTTTCCTGACCATAAACATGTGTTGTCATTTGATGAACGAGATCACATCATTAGAGAATGATGTGATGGACAAGACCCATCCATTAGCTTAGCATTAATGATCGTTTAGTTTTATTGCTATTCCTTTCATGATGACTTATACATGTTCCTCTGACTATGAGATTATGCAACTCCCGAATACCGGAGGAACACCTTGTGTGCTATCAAATGTCACAACGTAACTGGGTGATTATAAAGATGCTCTACAGTTGTCTCCGATGGTATTTGTTTAGTTGGCATAGATCAACATTAGGATTTGTCACTCTGTGTTTTGGAGAGGTATCTTTGGGCCCTCTCGGTAATGATCATCACTATAAGCCTTGCAAGCAATGTGACTAATGAGTTAGTTACGGGATGATGCAGTACAGAACGAGTAAAGAGACTTGCCGGTAACGAGATTGAACTAGGTAAGATGAATACGACGATCGAATCTCGGGCAAGTAACATACCGATGACAAAGGGAACAACGTATGTTGTTATGTGGTTTAACCGATAAAGATCTTCGTATATATGTAGGAGCCAATATGAGCATCCAGGTTCCGCTATTGGTTATTGACCGGAGATGTGTCTCGGTCATGTCTACATAGTTCTCAAACCTGTAGGGTCTGCACACTTAACGTTAAATGACGATTTGTATTATGAGTTATGTGATTTGATGACCGAAGTTTGTTCAGAGTCCCGGATTAGATCACGGAAATGACGAGGAGTCTCAAATTGGTTGAGAGATGAAGATTCATATATTGGAAGGTTATATTTGGACACCGGAATGGTTTCAGAAAGTATCGGATAAGTTTTGGAGTACCGGGGGTTACCGGACCCCCCCCCGGTATTGGGCCTTATTGGGCTTTAGTGGAAAGGAGAGAAGGGCCATAAGGGGAGGCAGCGCGCCCCCCATGGGATGGTCTGAATTGGACTAGGAGGGGGCGGCGCCCCCCTCTTTCCTTCTCCCTCTTTTTCTCCTTCCCTCCTTCTCCTACTAGGAATAGGAAAGAGGAGGGGAATCCTACTTGGACTAGGGAGTCCTAGTAGGATTCCCCACACCTGGCGCGCCACCTTAGGGTCGGCCACCTCTTCCCTCCCCTCCTTTACATATGTGGCCAGTGGGCACCCCATAGACACACAAGTTATTCTTTTAGCCATGTGCGGTGCCCCCCTCCACAGTTTCACACCTCGGTTATATCGTCATAGTGCTTAGGTGAAGCCCTGCGCTATAACTTCATCATCACCGTCACCACGCCGTCATGCTGACGGAACTCTCCCTCGGCCTCAACTGGATCAAGAGTTCGAGGGACGTCACCGAGCTGAACGTGTGTAGATCATGGAGGTGTCGTGCGTTCGGTACTTGATCGGTTGGATCGTGAAGACGTTCGACTACATCAACCGCGTTACTAAACGCTTCCGCTTTCAGTCTACGAGGGTACGTAGACACACTCTCCCCGTTCATTGCTATGCATCTCCTAGATAGATCTTGCGTAATCGTAGGAAAATTTTGAAATACTGTGTTCCCCAACAGTGGCATCCGAGCCAGGTCTATGCGTAGATGTTATATGCACGAGTAGAACACAAAGAGTTGTGGGCAATTATAGTCATATTGCTTAACAGCATGTCATACTTTGATTCGGCAGTATTGTTGGATGAAGCGGCCCAGAGCGACATTACATGACCGCGTTCATGAGACTGGTTCTACTGATGTGCTTCGCACACAGGTGGCTAGTGGGTGTCTGTTTCTCCAGCTTTAGTTGAATCGAGTTTGACTATGCCCGGTCCTTGTTGAAGGTTAAAACAGCACACTTGACGAAAAATCGTTGTGGTTTTTTATGCGTAGGTAAGAACGGTTTTTGCTAAGCCCGTAGTAGCCACGTAAAACTTGCAACAACAAAGTAGAGGACGTCTAACTTGTTTTTGCAGGGCTTGTTGTGATGTGATATGGTCAATACGTGATTATATAAATTGTTGTATGAGATGATCATGTTTTGTAATAGTTATCGGCAACTGGCAAGAGCCATATGGTTGTCGCTTTATTGTATGAAATGCAATCACCATGTAATTGCTTTACTTTATCACTAAGCGGTAGCGATAGTCGTAGAAGCAATAGTTGGCAAGACGAGAATGATGCTACGATGGAGATCAAGGTGTCAAGCCGGTGACGATGGTGATCATGACGGTGCTTTGGAGATGGAGATCAAAGGAACAAGATGATGATGGCCATATCATATCACTTATATTGATTGCATGTGATGTTTATCCTTTATGCATCTTATTTTGCTTAGTACGACAGTAGCATTATAAGATGATCTCTCACTAAATTTCAAGGTATAAGTGTTCTCCCTGAGTATGCACCGTTGCTACAGTTCATCGTGCCAAGACACCACGTGATGATCGGGTGTCATAAGCTTTACGTTCACATACAACGGGTGCAATCTAGTTTTGCACACGCAGAATACTCGGGTTAAACTTGACGAGCCTAGCATATGCAGATATGGCCTTGGAACACTCAGACTGAAAGGTCGAGCGTGAATCATATACTATATATGATCAACATAGTGATGTTCACCATTGAAAACTACTCCATCTCACGTGATGATCGGGCATGGTTTAGTTGATTTGGATCACGTGATCACTTAGATGATTAGAGGGATGTCTATCTAAGTGGGAGTTCTTAAGTAATATGATTAGTTGAACTTTAATGTATCATGAACTTAGTCCTGATAGTATTTGCATATCTATGTTGTAGATCAATAGCTTGCGATGTAGCTCCCCATTTATTTTTGATATGTTCCTAGAGAAAAATTAGTTGAAAGATGATAGTAGCAATGATGCGGACTGGATCCGTGGTCTGAGGATTATCCTCGTTGCTGCACAGAAGAATTATGTCCTTGATGCACCGCTAGGTGACATACATATTGCAGGAGCAGATGCAGACATTATGAACATTTGACAAAGCTCGGTGAGATGACTACTTGATAGTTTAGTACACCATGCTTTACGGCTTAGAACCGGGACTACAAAAAGTGTTTTGAACGAGATGGAGCATATGATATCTTCCAAGAGTTGAAATTGGTATTTCAGACTCAAGCCCGTGTTAAGAGGTATGAGACCTCTAACAAAGTACTTTGCCTACAAGATAGACGAGAATAGCTCGGCTAGTGAGCATGTCCTCAGAATATCTGAGTACTACAATCACTTGAATCAAGTGGGAGTTAATCTTCCAGATAAGATAGCGATTGACAGAGTTCTCTAGTCACTATCACCAAGTTACTAGAACTTCATGATGAACTATAAAATGCAAGGGATAACGGAAATAATTCCCAAGCTCTTCGCGATGCTGAAATCGGCAAACATAGAAATCAAGAAAAGCATCAAGTGTTGATGGTTGACAAGACCACTAGTTTCAAGTAAAAGGGAAAGGGAAGGAAAGGGAACTTCAAGACGAATGGAAGCCCAATGTAACTCAGAGGAGCACTAGCCCGGGGGGTTAAAATAAAGATGATCCTCGGGCTCCGGAAACCCAAGGGAAAAAGGCTAGGTGAGTCAAATGTAAAACCAAGGTTGGGCCTTGTTGGAGGAGTTTTATTCAAAGCGAACTGTCAAGGGGTTCCCATAACACCCAACCGCATAAGGAACGCAAAATCAAGGAACATAACACCGGTATGACGGAAACTAGGGCGGCAAGAGTGGAACAAAACACCAGGCATAAGGCCGAGCCTTGCACCCTTTACCAAGTATATAGGTGCATTAAAGTAAATAAGATATAATAATGATATACCAACAAATCCATGTTCCAAACATGGAACAAACTTCAACTTCACCTGCAACTAGCAACGATGTAAGAGGGGCTGAGCAAAGCAGTAACATAGCCAAACAACGGTTTGCTAGGAAAGGTGGGTTAGAGGCTTGACATAGCAATATGGGAGGCATGATATAGAAAGTGGTAGGTATCGCGGCATAGCAATAGAGTGAACAACAAGCAAGCAAAGATAGAAGTGATTTCGAGGGTATGGTCATCTTGCCTGAAATCCCACAAGGAAGAAGAACGAGTCCATGAAGAAGACAACCGGACGTAGTCGAACGAATCCTCACAAATGCGACGTTATCAGAACCAACCCAAAGAAGCAACACCGGAAAGAAGCAAACAACATGGTAAACAACCATCACATAAGCATGGCATGATGCACAACCAAGTATGATGCATGTCCGGTTTAATGATACATGGCATTGCAAAGTGCACAAACAATCCTACAAATTAAGTGCACAAACAACCAAATACGAGTTGCATATTGACGGAACACCACATGACTTATTTAGTTCACTCCCGGTTAGGTACTCAACAATATTAAATGTTGTTAAACATGGCAAGAAGTGAAGCATATGAAAACTACCTATCTAGGCAAGTTTAAATGAGGCGGGAAATAACAAACAACAATTCCGGTAAATCCCCACA
This sequence comes from Triticum urartu, assembly GCF_003073215.2. Classification (NCBI taxonomy): domain Eukaryota; kingdom Viridiplantae; phylum Streptophyta; class Magnoliopsida; order Poales; family Poaceae; genus Triticum; species Triticum urartu. The sequence goes on along the minus strand of NC_053024.1, from coordinate 125,956,357 downwards.
AGCAATATTTGAATTTGGTACTGATCTGTCCTAAACATAATTTTAGAGTTATTAAACTTGCAAAGTAATGCCACCATGTAAAACTATGCATTTTTCTACCCCATTTACATATAAAGTTTGTTAGGTTTGGAGCTACGGTTATTTAGTTATGAATTAAATCATTTTAGCATGGCATTGGAGCAAATTAAAGCAAACAACAATTTAACATGTCACACATGCATGAAAGTTGGATATTGTGAAACTAGATGAAATTCTAGTCAGTTTTCATATATAAATCATTTTAATCCGATGCACGGTTGTGGCGTTGTTAAATGCATGATCATGAAGGGGTTTTCTATAAAACTAGTGGTCTCTGAATAATGCTAAAATCGTAGAGGAAAAAAACAGATCTGGGCCAAAACTGGCTGGCCCAACAGGTAAAAAAACAAGACGAGGGCGTTGGGGTGTGGCCTCACCATGGGCCTTAGCCCGGCCGGATCTTGGGCTGGCGGAGGCAGACGGAGCTGGGCCTCGGGTTGGGTCGCAGCCCACCTGGACGCCAACGCAGAGGGAGACGGGATCGGGGCTCCTCCCGATTCGAATGACGCACGGTGGCGCTCGCCGGTGAGGGCGACGGGGACGACAAGGTCGGAGGCGGATCCGATGGGGGAAAGCAGAAGAGGCGGCGGGCGGTGCAAAGAGGCCGGATCTGGGTCAAGGAGCTCAGATCCGGTGGCGGCGCTGCAAGGAACAGAGGGGAGTGAGGCAGGGAGGAAGAGAGGAGCGAGGAAGGAGCAGGGCGCGGGCAATAGGACCTTGGTCCGGCGGGGTTGCCGCGGTCGCCAGCGGCGTGGTAGAAGTCCGGAGGGGTCGAGGTCTTGCGGGGTGCGGCTCCGGCGAGGAATCAGCCAGCGGTGGCGCTATGCGATGGAGAGAGAGGCGTGGGAGCCAGGGGCGCTGGGCGGGTGGTTCGGGCCCGATTCGGCCCGGGCGGGCCGGTTGCGGGCTGCGGCGGGTCACGGTGTTGGAAGCGGGCAGGGGGCGCGTGGCAGCTGCGGATAGGGTGAGGAGGCCGCTGGCGGTGGCGCTGAAGATTGGGCGGCTCGGAAAATGAGGAGGAGGATGGCTGCTGCCCAAAATGGCAAGGGGAGAGGTTTAAATAGGAAAAGGGGTTAGGATTAGGGTTAGGAGGGGTTTCTGGAGCGTTTCGGAGCCTCCGATCATGATCGTGCGGCTCCGGACTGAGGGGGAACTAGGTGGGGTTTGTGGGCTGTGTAGGAGAGGTCTCAGGCCGAGAAGAGCGAGACAGAAATGCAGCCCGGCAAGGTTTCCGGAGACCGAAAATGTCCGACGTTAGACTGGCTATATGATACGTCTCCAACATATCTATAATTTTTGATTGCTCCATGCTATATTATCTACTATTTTGGGCAATATTGGGCTTTATTATCCAATTTTATATTACTTTCGGGACTAACCTATTAACCGGAGGCCCAACCCAGATTTGTTGTTTTATGCCTATTTCAGTGTTTCGAAGAAAAGGAATATCAAACGGAGTCGAAACAGAACAAAATCAACTAGAGAAGTTATTTTTGGAAGGAAAGCCACCAGATAGGCTTGGACTCTACGTCAGAAGATACGGGAGCTGGCCATGAGGGTGGGGGCGCGCCCCCTGCCTCGTGGGGCCCCCTTGGCTCCTCCGACGTACTTCCTGCACCCATATATATCGTCGTACCCTAAAACTTCCAGAACAGAGATTAGACCGGGAGTTCCGCTGCCAGAAGCCTCCGTAGCCACCAAAAGTCAATCGGGACCCTGTTTCGGCACCCTGCCGGAGGGGGATCCCTCACCGGCGGCCATCTTCATCATCCCGGCGCTCTCCATGACGAGGAGGGAGTAGTTCTCCCTTGGGGCTGAGGGTATGTACCAGTAGCTATGTGTTTGATCTCTCTCTCTCTCTCTCGTGTTCTTGAGGTGATACGATCTTGATGTATCGCGAGCTTTGCTATTATAGTTGGATCCTATGTTTCTCCTCCCCCTCTTCTCTCTTGTAATGAATTGAGTTTCCCCTTTGAAGTTATGTTATCAGATTGAGTCTTTAAAGATTTGAGAACACTTGATGTATGTCTTGCGTGGGATAACCGTGGTGACAATGGGTTATTCTATTGATCCACTTGATGTATGTTCTGGTGATCAACTTGCGGGTTTCGTGACATTGGGAACCTATGCATAGGGGTTGGCACACGTTTTTGTCGTGATTCTCCGGTAGAAACTTTGGGCACTCTTTGAGGTCCTTTGTGTTGGTTGAATAGATGAATCTGAGATTGTGTGAGGCATATCGTATAATCATACCCATGGATACTTGAGGTGACATTGGAGTATCTAGGTGACATTAGGGTTTTGGTTGATTTGTGTCTTAAGGTGTTATTCTAGTACGAACTCTAGGGCTGTTTGTGACACCTATAGGAATAGCCCAACAGATTGATTGGAAAGAATAACTTTGAGGTGGTTTCGTACCCTACCATAATCTCTTTGTTTGTTCTCCGCTATTAGTGACTTTGGAGTGACTCTTTCTTGCATGTTGAGGGATAGTTATGTGATCCAATTATGTTAGTATTGTTGAGGGAACTTACGCTAGCGAAAGTATGAACCCTAGGCCTTGTTTCCTAGCATTGCAATACCGTTTACGCTCACTTTTATCACTTGCTACCTTGCTGTTTTTATAATTTCAGATTACAAATACCTTATCTACTATCCATATACCACTTGTTTCACCATCTCTTCGCCAAACTAGTGCACCTATACAATTTACCATTGTATTGGGTGTGTTGGGGACACAAGAGACTCTTTGTTATTTGGTTGCAGGGTTTCTTGAGAGAGACCATCTTCATCCTACGCCTCCTACAGATTGATAAACCTTAGGTCATCCACTTGAGGGAAATTTGCTACTGTCCTACAAACCTCTGCACTTGGAGGCCCAACAACGTCTACAAGAAGAAGGTTGTGTAGTAGACATCAATCTCTTTTCTGGCGCCGTTGCCGGGGAGGTGAGTGCTTGAAGGTATATCTTTAGATCTTGCAATCGAGTCTTTTAGTTTCTTGTTTTATCACTAGTTTAGTTTATAAAAGAAAACTATAAAAAATGGAATTGAGTTTGTCTCATACGCTTCACCTTTTTAATATCTCTCGTGAGTATGATGGAAAGGATAACTGTGCTCAAGTGCTAGAAGAACAAATCTATAAAATGTTTGTCACTAAATATTTGAATGATGAGCATGATTTCAATGTTGTTAGTATTAATTCCTTGAATATCCATGATGCTAATGATATGCAAAGCCACAACCTTGGGGAAGCTATGTTTGACGAAGATGATATTTTTTGTCCCCCAAGTTTTGATGAGCAAATTTATTATGATGAAAGCATGCCTCCTATCTATGATGATTATTGTGATTACACTTATGCTTTAAAGAATAATAATAACAATGAACCTTGTCATCTTGATCTTAATTTTCAATCACATGATAGTTATTTTGTTGAGTTTGCCTCCACTATTATTCATGAGAAGAATTTTGCTTATGTGGAGAGTAGTAAATTTTCTATGCTTGTAGATCATGAAAAGAATGCTTTAGGTGCTGGTTATATTGTTGAATTCATTCATGATGCTACTGAAAATTATTATGAGGGATGAACATATGCTTGTAGGAATTGCAATAATATCAAGTTTCCTCTCTATGTGCTTAAAATTTTGAAGCTATGCTTGCTTTACCTTCCTATGCTAGTTGATTATTGTTCCCACAAGTTGTTTTCTCACAAAATCCCCATTCATAGGAAGAGTGTTAGACTTAAATGTGCTAGTAATATTCTTTATGATGCTCTCTTTATGTTACAACTCTTATCTTTTATGTGAGCATCATTGAAATAATCATGCCTAGCTAGGGGCGTTAAACGATAGCGCTTGTTGGGAGGCAACCCAATTTTATTTTAGTTCCTTGCTTTTTGTTCCTGTTTAGTAATAAATAATTCATCTAGCCTCTGTTTAGATGTGGTTTTATGTTTTAATTAGTGTTTTTGCCAAGTAGAACCTTTGGGAAGACTTGGGGAAAGTCTTGTTGATCATGCTGTAAAAGACAGAAACTTTAGCGCTCACGAGAATTGCTGCCATTTTTATTTGGAGAGTGATATTTAGTTAATTCTTTTTGAAGATGATTAATAGATAAATTCCTCAGGTCCAGAAATTTATTTGAGAATTTTATGAGTTACATAAGTATACGTTTGATCCAGATTACTACAGACTGTTCTGTTTTTGACAGATTCTGTTTTTCATGTGTTGTTTACTTATTTTGATGAATCTATGGCTAGTAAAATAGTTTATAAACCATAGAGAATTTGGAATACAGTAGTTTTAACAACAATATAAATAAAGAATGAGTTCATTACAGTACCTTGAAGTGGTGTTTTGTTTTCTTTCGCTAACGGAGCTTACGAGTTTTTTGTTAAGTTTTGTGTTGTGAGGTTTTCAAGTTTTGGGTAAAGATTCGATGGACTATGGAATAAGGAGTGGAAAGAGCCTAAGCTTGGGGATGCCCAAGGCACCCCAAGGTAATATTCAAGGACAACCAAGAGCCTAAGCTTGGGGATGCCCCGGAAGGCATCCCCTCTTTCGTCTTCGTTCATCGATAACTTTACTTGGAGCTATATTTTTATTCGCCAGATGATATGTGTTTTGCTTGGAGCGTCAATTTATTTTGTTAGGATTTGCTTGCTGTTATTTAGAAAAATGTTTTGCATCTTTTATTTCAATAAAAGTGGCATTGATAGCCTTTACTATGCCTATGTTACAAGTGTACATGTTGCTGTTTGAAAACAGAAAGTTTACCGCTGTTGCAATAATTCCCTAGAAAAGTAAGAATGTGATAAAATGTTGAAATTTTTTGCATATTAATCTCTGATAAATTTACTACAGTTGGAATTTTCTTTCATAATTTTTGGAGCTAGGGAAGTATGGATGTTGCAGCATTCTTTACAGACTATCCTGTTTAGGCAGATTGCTGTTATGTTTGCATTGTTTCATATGTTTGCTTCTTTAATGATTCTATTTGAGGATAGGACTATTAAATATGCAGAGGCATTTAGTATGCAATGTTGAATAATAATTTTAGTGATTTGCTATATTAGAGTATGATAAGGTTTTTGCAATGGTTTATACTAACTTATCTCACGAGTCCTTGTTGAGTTTTGTGTGGATGAAGCTTTTGAGATTTAGGGAGACCTTGATATGAGAGGAATTAAGGAAACACAAAATCTCAAGCTTGGGGATGCCCAAGGCACCCCAATATAATATTTCAAGAAGTCTCAAGCATCTAAGCTTGGGGATGCCCCAGTTGGCATCCCACCTTTCTTCTTCAACAACTATCGGTTAGTATCGGTTGATCCTAAGTTTTTGCTTCTTCACATGATGTTTGTGATATGTCTCCGTCGTATCTATAATTTTTGATTTTTCCATGCCAATATTATTCAACTTTCATATACTTTTGGCAACTTTTTATACTATTTTTGGGACTAACATATTGATCCAGTGCCCAGCGCCAATTCCTGTTTGTTGCATGTTTTTTGTTTCGCAGAATATCCATATTGTCGTGGTTTTGTCACGGCAGATGTCCTAGAGAAAGGACTTAGTCGTGGAGCCAGCGTGACGGGTTAGCTTGAAGGGGTTAAAGCGGACACAGGGACGCAAGAGAGTTTATACTAGTTCGGCCCCTTCAATGAAGGTAAAAGCCTAAGTCTAGTTGTGATGGAATTGATGGGGTTTCGATGACTAGGGAGCAAACAAGCTTCGCCTATGTCTCGAGTTGTTGTCTGTTGTCCTTGAACCGCCGCCGGGTCGTCCCCTTATATACACGGGTGACACCCGTCGGTCCACAGAATCCCAACACCGGTCGATATTCGTATTCTGGGTTGGTCTCTCCTTATTCCTAACTTACAATACAAGTTTATATACAAATCCCAGTTTATAGCTACAAGTCTTGAACCGGCTACGGGCCTTAGGCCCTCATCTGCCTTCTTGGGCTTTATCACTCTTGAACTACTGATGAAGTTGACCCGGCCCAGATAGGCTGGTTTATGCCCAACAGTAATATCCCCAACATTAGGCCCCAGATTGATTTGAACGGGTTCATGTCAATCCTTTAACAAAAGCTTCATATTCAACATCTTCTCATAAATTGGTAAACCGCCATGATGTCATCTTCTCTGATTGCTGTAAACCGGAGTGACGTCACCTGTCATAATGAAGCTATCCATTATGCTTCTTTGTTTAATAGATCTGCGGAAATCGAGGCGACAGCTCCATTTCATGGCCCCTTGATTGTCGTGCCCGACACATGTTCTTTCGCCTTATAAATAGGACCGAAGGGTCATTTCTTTTCTCCCCTTTGTGCCTTCTTCGTCTTCCTCGCGTCGCCCGCCTCGGAGCTCTGCCGCCGCCGTCGACCTCTGCCTCAACCTTGGCCGCTGCATCAACCTGAGCGCACCAGAGTATCGCGGCAACCTTCCGCGTCTTCCTCAGCTCCGGTAAATCTTCTATCCTTTCCCCCGCAGATCTGACCTAGGGTTTCACAGTTCTTCAGTGTTCATCGTCTGCCTCTTGCTCATACGATAGATCTTTAGATGGCTCCGCAAATCTTTATTCTGTGCCATGGTAGCTGTTTACCCTTCGCTTTCACTTACACATCTCAAAACCATAGATCTGTATGTACGTCTTGCTCATTGATTCGGTACTGCTCCTTTTGGACCTCTGAATATTTATCTTTTTTCTGAACTTGCTTCAGATCCATCGCTGTAGATAAATCTTACGAAATCTATTTCTATAAACTTACTCATCTGCTTCAATGTTTAAACCAGGCGGTTTAACCTTGTAGAAAAAAATTGCCAAACCGCTATATACCATTAGTCCCCTTGTTGAACCGCCAGATGTTGTTGCTTCATAAAACTCCGGTTCAGATAGATCTGTCTCCGGTTTAACATTGCACATACCAATGTACCTTGATCAAATGCATTTTTGAACTGGGATTCTTCTACCTTGTAGATTCCATCATGGCCAAGCAAGTATATGAATGCAATTGGGTTCCTTCTCGCGTCATAGAGGCTCAGCTGGACGATCTAGTCCTGATCGACGCTTTAGGCAACAAAGATACCATCCATTGGAGGGCTCCTGGCAAAGAATGCCCTCCCACTCCTCAAGAAGGAGAGGTTGTTGTTTTCGTAGATCACTTAGCTCGGGGCTTTAAGCTGCCCGGTTCTAAATTTTACCGGGATGTTTTGGCCGATTTCCAACTCCATCCACAAGACACTGGCCCCAATTCTGTTACAAATATGTGTCACTTCCAAGTGCTCTGTGAAGCGTTCTTTCAAGAGGAGCCCACAGTGGAATTGTTTAGAGACCTTTTCCATCTAAACCGCCGTACTGAGTTTACTAACGGCTCCAATACGGAGTTGGGTGGCGTGGCGATCCAGAAAAGGAAAGAGGTCACATACCCTCACGCCAAACTGCATAGCCACCCCAAAGAGTGGAATCAGACATGGTTCTATTGCAAAGACACCTCCCCTGCTGGTGAGAATCCCTTGCCCGGCTTTCGTCCGGAGCGGCTCAGCAATACACACCCTTTTCCGCAAAGATTGACTGCCCAGGAGAGAAGCAAATATGCTCCTCAACTGTCGAAGCTCAGAGCCTTTATGGCCAATGGTTTAACAGGGGTTGATCTCGCTCGCTATTGGATATCATGGAGCATACTGCCCCTTAGTCAGCGCTCCGGTTTGATGTGCGAGTATACCGGCAGTGTTGATGACCCACTGCGACATTCCAAAATCCAGCTCACCGATGAAGAAATCACAAAGGCTGTGAATAAGATGCTGAATGAACCGGAACATATCTGTGCTAGAAACGGCCTGCTTCCCTTCTGTACCACCAACAAACCGCCATCTGTAAGACCTTGATTTTTCCTTTTGCTGAATCTGTTATTGATATATCTGGCCATTGTTTAATATCAGTGTCTGTGTAATCAGGGCAATGATCCGTTTTGGAGAAAGAAATTGCCGCAGGAGAAACCAGAAAAACCAGACAAACCGAAAAGAGCAACCCGGCAAAAGACTAAAGCTGTAAAGAAGACTGCCCACAGGAAAATAACTACTGCATCTTCTAATCCGGCCCCTGATGAGGATGTGGATAATCCGGACCTTGAGGTAGAGCTTGACTCACTTGGCTTATTTTTCATGCGTCTTATTGATGATGATATTTGTCAGGATGATGCCGAAGCCAGCCACGCTGATGCTGCAGAGGTAATTATTCTCTCTTCTGATTCAGAACCTTTGCCTTCGCTAAAAATCCGTCAAGCAACCCGGAAAGTTAAATTTTCTCATCCTCTTGCTTATTTGGATCCCAAATTTCTTATGAAGACCCAACAGCACGAAGCTCGTCACACAACCCGGCACAGCGGCCAGGTAGTTACCTCCGCTGGTTTACCGAACAGTCCGGTTCGGAAACGCCGTTCAGAGGTCTCTAATTTGCTTGTCAGTGATTGTCCTAAAGCGGGCTGCTTTCATCAACCTATTAATCCCTCTGACTCCGATTACCAGGTTACTTCCCACTCATCTTCTGGCGAGTCATCGGGTACTCAGCTACCACCGCTCAAAACGGTGCTTGGGTAAGCTATACTTATTATGATACTTGCAGCACATTGCCTTAGAACATATGTTGTATTTGATTTTGTTATTCTTTTCATGGCCAAACCTAGGCCAAGCAAGAAGGCCCGCCTAGACAAAGCGGCCGAAGAAGATGCCGTTCTTGAGCTAGGCAAGACACCCGATCTTGAAGTGGCTATTCCTGATGATATACCCAACGATCCACCGTAGCAGGACGACGATCTTATTGCTGAAGAGAGACCTACTGATGCCTCAGGTCCTGTCAATCAGCCCACAGGCTCCATCCGGATTGAGAGATCCACCGGTCCAGCAAAACCTACTGACAAGCCAACAGCCCCAGTGCAAACCGGCGATACTCAGGAGGATGAGGTTGTCATTACTGGCACTGGCCATACCGAGCCAAGCAATCCTGTTGCTTTGTCCAAACATTCTGCCAAGGAAGAATTTGCTACCTTTGGTAAAGGCAAGTGGAATGCTGATCTGGCAACTTACGCTGCTCTAAACACCCAAGATATCCATTCCGGCTACCTGAACTGGCTGTATACCAGTCGTGACTATGAAGCGAGTCTGGTTAATATGATGAAGGATAAATACGAGGTAACTTCCATATGCTCTTTCCTGCTTGTATGCTTCAATACTTGCTGACTCTCCTAGCCCCCAAGGGCCGGTTTGTAATCTTCTTTCAAACCGGGACTTACTAATATAAATCTTAATACTTTGAAATTCGCCAATGTAGCCCCCAAGGGCCGGTTCAACTTAGCGTAGTTAAACCGGTACTTTAAGTAATTGAGATTGCCGCATCAGAATATATATACGAGCAAATAGCCATTAGCCCCCAAGTGCCAAGTTGAATACTTGTATTGATCTTGGGACTTTGTAAGCAATTGAAAGATGAAGATTGAATATGCATTAGCCCCCAAGTGCTAAGTGCATAACTTGTTATGTGGTTGGTACTTCAATCCTTGTACCATTTTGTTGAAGCATATAACTGTCTGCATGCAGGCGGAGCTGAGGACAAAAGAAAGCCAAGTCGCCGATCTGCAAGAAAATCTGAAAACTCAACAAGCTGAAACCTCCAAAGCAAAAGAGGAATTAGCCAATGCTTTAAGCGCCATGGAACAACTTAAGGAGAGCTTCAGGAAGAAGCGGGCGGATTGGGCCACTGAAAAGTCCGCTTTAATCAAACGAGCAGAGGATGCCGAGGCTGCACTAAAACCAGTGGCGGATGAACTGACCAGCATAAAGCGGCACGTGCATGCCATGACTACTGCTATCTTCGGTAAGCTAGTTTGACTTCTGAATTAGCTCTGCCTTTTTGCAGAGTTGCCGGTTTATTAACCCTTTATGGTATTTTAGGGACACTCATTGGTGACTTGGGGTCAGATGTGCGGAAGAAACTGAAAGCCGCCTATACATTGGTTGAACAATTGCATACTGGTGCCCAACGGATCATCTGTACCGCATCCCATAACAAACCGGCGCCCACTTTGATTCAAGACACTCTGATGAAACTGCCCGGGTTGAAGAGCTGAAGAAATCTGCTGCTCGAACCGGTGCGATCAATGCCTTAATCCGGGCAAAAGCCTGGGTGCCAGATTTTGATCCTATTGAAGCGGCTCAGGGCTATCCCAGCTTGAAGGAAGACGGGTCAGAGTTTGGTGAAGCGAATCTGCGAGCAATAAACCGGGAGGTACGTCCGCTAGCTTGTCAATTGGCTGAAGAAGCAGACTTGTCTCATTACCAAGCCCAATATGACAATCAGAACAAGCGAATAGCTGCACCAATCCATGAATCGGAAAATCTGATCCCTCCAATCCATAAGCATACTTATGCTCCCGATATTGACCCGACATTGCTGATCCATGATGAAGCTGTTTTTCAAGCATTAATGGGAATCGACTAGACAACTGTTGATTTCCAGCCACTGGGTAGAGAAACGGAGGCTGAAGCGGCGCAGGATGACCCACAACCATCAGGCCAGGCTGGTGACCAAGCTTGAACCGGAAGCCGGTTTTAAAACTGCCTCTCCTTTGCGAAAAACAATGATATCATTATGGGCACCGTGTTGCCTTGTAATAGGCTAGCTGATACTTTTGATGTTGATATGCCTTCGTGCATAATTTGTTCTTCCTGTGGTGATGAACTTTCCAAAGCACTTTCTACAATAAGAAACTCTTCAAGTGCCACCGCGGTTGTACCGTCAGGCGGAATATGATGTCTGCATATATGAAGTCAAAACATCCAAAATTTTTTAAGTATATGACCAAATTTTTGAGATACATAATACCTGCCATCGTTGAGCGTGAAGTTGGCCTGGCCAATCTTGAAGCGGAGTTTTGCAAACCCACACTGTTGGAGGAGATAACAGCTCCTGTATATATATGACGCTGGTTTACCATGTAAACCATGCCGGATTATAATAAACACCGTGTTACTCCAATAAAGGATGTTAACAACAAGGATCAAACCGGGAAAATAGTCTCCGGATTGACGTGAACTGTGTTCCGTCAATTGATTGGTTGAAAACTTTGTTGGTTTAAAAAAATGCAATAAAAAAGAAAAAAGTATCTTGAAAAGAAAAGTGCGAAGCAAAGCAATGACAAAACCGTTTGCAAAAAAAGGTTTATTTGAGCTGATCAAATGGCGTTACCATGGCCGAACACGACCAAGCTCCCGTTAGGTGTAACTATGGTTCTAGTCAGCCAAGTCCCCAAATGAAACCGTGGCACTTATGCCGACCAAGTGGCATGGCAATGGTTCGGGTTCGACCAAGTCCCCAAGTGATTCTGTGGCCTTAGGCCGATCAAGAGGCATGACTGGTTCAGACGTGACCAAGTCCCCAAGTGATCTGGTGGCTCTCGCCTATCAAGAGGTATGGTATTGGTTCGGACACGACCAAACCTCCAAGTGATATAACATGATGCTTTTAAAAAGCGAACTCAAGGGGTGAACCGGAGGCTGCTTTAGAACAACTCAGCGTAACCACACATGATGTAAAAGAACAGATACCCCGCTTTAGCTGAGGTTCCGGTTTATTATATTTAATCATAATATATACATCGTTGTAATATGTACATAAGTAGAACCAATGGCTCAGGTATAATAAGGCCGAAGATGAGCTATGTTCCACGGCCTGTTGGTCTCCTCCTCTGATGTACGTGAGTCCTTATGCTCTCGAATATCAATCAGATAGTACGACCCGTTATGCAGATTCTTGCTGACCACGAAAGGCCCCTCCCAAGGTGGGGATAACTTATGCATATCAGTCTGATCTTGGATGAGCCGAAGCACCAAATCTCCTTCCTGGAAGGTTCTGGTTCTGACTCGGCGACTGTGATAACGACGAAGATCCTGTTGATAAATCGCTGATCGGGCGACTGCTATGTCACGCTCTTCATCCAACCGGTCCAAAGCATCTTGCCGTGCTGTCTCATTGTCCGCTTCAATATAAGCCGTCACACGAGGTGAATCATGATGGATATCACTGGGGAGAACCGCCTCCGCTCCATAAACCATGAAGAACGGTGTGTATCCTGTTGACCTGTTGGGTGTTGTATTGATGCTCCATAACACAGATGGTAATTCTTCTACCCAACAACCCGGCGTTCTCTGCAAAGGAACCATGAGCCGGGGCTTGATGCCTCTCAAGATCTCTTGATTAGCTCTTTCTGCTTGACCATTGGACTGTGGGTGTGCCACTGATGAAACGTCGAGCCGGATGTGCTCCCGTTCGCAGAACTCCTTCATGGCACCTTTGGACAAATTGGTACCATTATTTGTGATGATACTATGTGGAAAGCCAAACCGGAAAATCACTTTTTTAATGAACTAAACCGCCGTGGCCGCATCACACTTGCTAACAGGTTCTGCCTCCACCCACTTTGTAAACTTGTCAACCGCCACCAGGAGGTGGGTCTTCTTATCTTTGGACCTTTTGAAAGGCCCAACCATATCCAGCCCCCAAGTCGCAAATGGCCAAGTAATTGGAATCATTCTCAATTCTTGAGCCGGTACATGAGCACGTCTTGAGAACTTTTGGCAACCATCAGATCGTCTGACCAGATCCTCCGCATCAGCATGAGTAGTTAACCAATAGAAGCCATGGAGAAACGCTTTAGCCACCAGAGATTTTGAACCGGCGTGGTGACCACAATCTCCTTCGTCGATCTCACGCAAAATTTCACGGCCTTCTTCAGGAGACACACAACATTGAAATGCTCCTGACACACTGCAATGATGCAACTCGCCATTGATAATAGTCATGGACTTGGATCGCCGGATTATCTGTCGGGCCAGAGTCTCATCCTCTGGTAACTCGCCCCGGTTCTTGTACGCCAGGTAAGGAAGCGTCCAATCCAGAATAACATGAAGAGCTGCCACCAATTGAGCCTCCAGATCAGGAATAGCCAAATCCGCTTCACTAGGGATCTTGACCGATGGGTTGTGCAGCACATCCAGAAAAACATTGGGCGGAACCGGTTTGCGCTGAGAGCCCAGCCGGCTTAAGGCGTCCGCCGCTTCATTTTTCCGCCGGTCCACGTGGTCCACCTGATAGCCTTTGAAATGACTTGCAACAATATCCACCTCACGACGATATGCTGCCATGAGTGGGTCCTTGGAGTCCCAAGTGCCAGACACTTGTTGAGCCACGAGGTCCGAGTCATCGAAGCACTTAACTCGACTTAGATTCATCTCCTTAGCCATCCGGAGACCATGGAGCAAGGCTTCATACTCAGCTGCATTGTTAGTACAAGGGAACATTAAGTGGAGAACATAACAAAACTTATCACCTCGTGGGGAAGTTAATACGACTCCAGCCCCCGAGCCTTCCAGTTGCCTGGATCCGTCAAAATGGATGGTCCAATATGTGTGATCCGGCTTTTCTTCAGGTGCTTGCATTTCCGTCCAATCATTGATAAAATCAACCAGTGCTTGAGACTTAACCGCCGTCCGAGGCACATACTTCAAATCGTGCGGCCCAAGCTCTATAGCCCACTTGGCAATCCGGCCAGTTGCTTCTCGGTTCTAGATGATATCCCCCAAAGGAGCAGAACTGACCATCGTAATTGGATGCCCTTGGAAGTATTGTTTAAGCTTTCGGCTTGCCATAAAAACTCCATACACCAGCTTCTACCAATGCGGATACCTTTGCTTGGACTCAATGAGCACCTCGCTGATATAATAGACCGGACGTTGAACCGGATGCTCCTTACCTGCCTCCTTTCGCTCCACCACAATAGCCACGCTGACCGCCCAAGCATTAGCAACAACATATAGCAGTAACGGCTCCTTGTCAATGGGAGCGGCGAGCACAGGTGGATTGGCCAATTGCCGCTTTAAGTCCTCAAATGCTTCATCAGCAGCAGAACTCCAGACAAACTGATCCGTCTTCTTCAACATCTGATACAAAGGGATCGCCTTCTCACCAAGACGACTGATAAACCGGCTTAACGCGGCAATCCGGCCTGCCAGGCGTTGAACATCATTGATACACTTCGGTTTAGCGAGGGAGGTGATGGCTGTGATCTTCTCCGGATTAGCCTCAATTCCCCTATTGGACACCAAGAAGCCTAATAACTTGCCCGCCGATACACCAAAGACGCATTTGTCCGGATTAAGCATCATCTTGTATGTCCTCAGGTTATCAAAAGTTTCCTTTAAATCACCAATCAGAGTCTCCTTCTCCCTGGATTTAACCACGATATCATCCACGTAGGCGTGTACATTACGGCCAATCTGTTTGTGTAGACAATTTTGCACACAACGTTGATAAGTTGCCTGTCAGGACCCCGATTCGAAGTCACATTGATCTAGCCGGTAACACCTCATATCACTTTGCGGCCTCACGCACGGTATTCCCACGGGTGTCGCCTTACCATGGCCTGGGACCGTTTGCGCCTTTTGGCTCACGTATATGATAGTGTCGCTAGCATCCATATGACAGAGAACCCGGGCCGGCATGGCTAATCGTGAACCCAAAGCGGCACTAACCTATGGGGACAGGCATACATGAATCACATCGAGCGTGTCGGTCAGCAGCGTGTGAATCTGGGCTGTAGCACTGGGCTAACAGGACTCTGGGAACCCGGGCTGTAGCAGGCTAGGCAGGACTCCGGATGTCACCGCGTGACATTTCCCCGAAGGGACAAACAAAGGAACGAAGTGAAACACATGCAGACCAGTCAAGTGTCCTGAGCAGTAGTGCTAGGCTAGCAGGACTCCGGTGAACCGGGCTGTAGCGGACTACTATGGCTCATGGAAGCACTAGACTACATTTCCCCATAAGAGAGGCTGCGAAGGATAAACAACTAGATTGTCGGATCCCACACATACCAAGCATTTCAATCATACACACAATATGCTCAATATGTGTGAATACAACATGGCATCACAACATAACTCTACAACTCAAGTATTTATTCATTAGGCTCCGAGGAGCGAGATATTACAAACATGGGTCTCATGACCCAACAATCATCGCATACAAATCAAAGCACATGCAGAAGCTTAACATGTCTGAGTACAGACATCTACAAATGGAAAAGGCTGAGAAGCTTGACTATCTACCAGATCCTGCCGAGGGCACAAGATCGTAGCTGAGGTATCAAGCTAAACGTCAAAGTCCACGTGAAACTACTAGCGAGACTGAAGTCTCTCTGCAAAACATAAATTAAGCAAACGTGAGTACAAATGTACCTAGCAAGACTTACATCAGAACTATCTACATATGCATCAGTATCGATAAAGGGGGTGGTGGAGTTTAACTGCAGCAAGCCAGCTTTGACTTAGTGGCTAACCTGAACTACGACTGCAAGCAACTCTTTTGAGGTGGCGCACACGAGTCCACATATTCACCATTCAATACACCACTGTGGATCCGCTCCCGTCTCCCTACGGAAAGGCCATCCATAGCACTCACACTTATCGTGCGAGTTTTAGAGTATCCACTTTCACTTGTCTATGAACTGTTATAGGCTACCCAGAAGTCCATTACCGCGGACACAGCTATTCGAATAGATGATGTTAACCCTGCAGGGGTGTACTTCTTCACACACGCTCTCACCACTTACCGCCGTTTACACGACATGTACTCGGCAACCTTCAAGCGGAAGCCCAACGAGGGTGTCGGCCACGGCCTACCTAAACACTCAAGTCTCTAGTCCAGGTTTATCGCCTATCCAGGTTCCATCCGCAGGGAGTCCGGCCGAGGTTTCCACATACGGCCCCGAACGATGTGTACAGGGTTCCGAGACACCAAACGGGCGCCCGGCATGCCCGGCCACGGTGTATCTACCGCATCATAGCCCACCCCTAGGGTCAGCGCTACGCACGGCCGCCAACACATATCCTATAAACACCAGAAACTAGTTGCAACTCCTGGACAGAGGACAAGGGTGATCAAGAAGCCGAGAGGGTCCATTGGTTTCGGGCCCAATGCGTGGTAGTAACTGTTTCATGGATCACAAACACAGAACTCAGTTCCTGAGGACGGTTTCAATGAGACAACCCACCACGTACTCCTACATGGCCTCTCACCGCTACCTTTACCAAATCGTGTTCACACACTTAGCTCACACACAGTAGGACATGTTCACACACCTTCGATTCATCCCCGATGAATTAGACCTGACACAACTCTATGCAATAGCAGGCATGACAAACAAGCATGAATGAGTAGGCACATCAAGGCTCAAACAACTCCTACTCATACTAGTGGGTTTCATCTATTTACTGTGGCAATGACAGGTGTCATGCAGTAGGAAACAGTAATTCCAAAACTTTTTCCAATGGAGCTAGTCAAGTAGAGGCATACTAGTGACACTCTATTTGTCTATGTATTCACACATGTATTATGTTTCCGGTTAATACAATTCTAGCATGAATAATAAACATTTATCATGATATAAGGAAATAAATAATAACTTTATTATTGCCTCTAGGGAATATTTCCTTCAGTCTCCCACTTGCACTAGAGTCAATAATCTAGATTACACAGTAATGATTCTAACACCCATGGAGCCTTGGTGCTGATCATGTTTTGCTCGTGGAAGAGGCTTAGTCAACGGGTCTGCAACATTCAGATCCGTATGTATCTTGCAAATCTCTATGTCTCCCACCTGGACTAGATCCCGGATGGAATTGAAGCGTCTCTTGATGTGCTTGGTTCTCTTGTGAAATCTGGATTCATTTGCCAAGGCAATTGCACCAGTATTGTCACAAAAGATTTTCATTGGACCCGATGCACTAGGTATGACACCTAGATCGGATATGAACTCCTTCATCCAGACTCCTTCATTTGCTGCTTCCGAAGCAGCTATGTACTCCGCTTCACATGTAGATCCCGCTACAACGCTTTGTTTAGAACTGCACCAACTGACAGCTCCACCGTTTAATGTAAACACGTTCCGGTTTGCGATTTAGAATCATCCGGATCAGTCTCAAAGCTTGCATCAACGTAACCTTTTACGATGAGCTCTTTGTCACCTCCATATATGAGAAACATATCCTTAGTCCTTTTCAGGTATTTCAGGATGTTCTTGACCGCTGTCCAGTGATCCACTCCTGGATTACTTTGGTACCTCCCTGCTAGACTTATAGCAAGGCACACATCAGGTCTGGTACACAGCATTGCATACATGATAGAGCCTATGGCTGAAGCATAGGGAACATCTTTCATTTTCTCTCTATCTTCTGCAGTGGTCGGGCATTGAGTCTTACTCAACTTCACACCTTGCAACACAGGCAAGAACCCTTTCTTTGCTTGATCCATTTTGAACTTCTTCAAAACTTTGTGAAGGTATGTGCTTTGTGAAATTCCAATTAAGCGTCTTGATCTATCTCTATAGATCTTAATGCCTAATATGTAAGCAGCTTCACCGAGGTCTTTCATTGAAAAACTCTTATTCAAGTATCCCTTTATGCTATCCAGAAATTCTATATCATTTCCAATTAGTAAAATGTCATCCACATATAATATCAGAAATGCTACAGAGCTCCCACTCACTTTCTTGTAAATACATGCTTCTCCAAAAGTCTGTATAAAACCAAATGCTTTGATCACACTATCAAAGCGTTTATTCCAACTCCGAGAGGCTTCCACTAGTCCATAAATGGATCGCTGGAGCTTGCACACTTTGTTAGCTCCCTTTGGATCGACAAAACCTTCTGGTTGCATCATATACAACTCTTCTTCCAGAAATCCATTCAGGAATGCAGTTTTGACATCCATCTGCCAAATTTCATAATCATAAAATGCGGCAATTGCTAACATGATTCGGACAGACTTAAGCATCACTACGGGTGAGAAGGTCTCATCATAGTCAATCCCTTGAACTTGTCGAAAACCTTTTGCGACAAGTCAAGCTTTGTAGACAGTAATATTACCGTCAGCGTCAGTCTTCTTCTTGAAGATCCATTTATTCTCAATTGCTTGCCGATCATCGGGCAAGTCAACCAAAGTCCATACTTTGTTCTCATACATGGATCCCATCTCAGATTTCATGGCTTCAAGCCATTTTGCGGAATCTGGGCTCACCATCGCTTCTTCATAGTTCGTAGGTTCATCATGATCTAGTAGCATGACTTCCAGAACAGGATTACCGTACCACTCTGGCGCGGATCTCACTCTGGTTGATCTATGAGGTTCAGTAGTATCTTGTTCTGAAGTTTCATGATCATCATCATTAGCTTCCTCACTGACTGGTGTAGGTGTCACTGAAACAGTTTTCTATGATGCACTACTTTCCAATAAGGGAGCAGGTACAGTTACCTCGTCAAGTTCTACTTTCCTCCCACTCACTTCTTTCGAGAGAAACTCCTTCTCCAGAAAGTTTCCGAACTTAGCAACAAAAGTCTTGCCTTAGGATCTGTGATAGAAGGTGTATCCAATAGTCTCCTTTGGATATCCTATGAAGACACACTTCTCCGATTTGGATTCGAGCTTATCAGGTTGAAGCTTTTTCACATAAGCATTGCAGCTCCAAACTTTCAGAAACGACAACTTTGGTTTCTTGCCAAACCACAGTTCATAAGGCGTCGTCTCAACGGATTTTGATGGTGCCCTATTTAACGTGAATGCGGCCGTCTCTAGAGCGTATCCTGAAAACGATAGTGGTAAATCAGTAAGAGACATCATAGATCGCACCATATCTAGTAAAGTACGATTACGACGTTCGGACACACCATTACGCTGTGGTGTTCCGGGTGGCGTGAGTTGCGAAACTATTCCGCATTGTTTCAAATGTAGACCAAACTCGTAACTCAAATATTCTCCTCCATGATTAGATCATAGAAACTTAATTTTCTTGTTACGATGATTTTCAACTTCACTCTGAAATTCTTTGAACTTTTCAAACGTTTCAGACTTATGTT
>NC_053024.1:125918188-125936310 GCF_003073215.2 Triticum urartu | reverse complement strand
TCTTGATCAGGTCGTCATTCTTCTCCACTAGTACTTCGATTTCCTCTTCATAATCTTCACGTGTAGCCTTGAGTTCTTCCTCCAGTTCCTTGATTCTTGTTCTTGCCTTCTTTAGATCTATCATGTCGGTGCACATCTGGTTCTCCTGACATCGAATGTGCTGGTTCAACTCCTGGATAAAAGCTGCAATTGATCTATCCTTCTTGGTGCTGATCATCTCCCAGTGCTCATCTCGGCGCCCACAAATCTGGTAGATAGTATCCTTGAGATCATTGCGGTAAACTTCTCCAATGCGTCCCATGGCGATGTGAGCTGCCATGCTCTTTCCTAGACTCCAGTTGGTGCATCAAAGGAAAACTCTATGGGCTCAGGTGACTGGCATGAACGTCCTTCCTGGAACTTGAACTTGAATCATCCAGCGCTCCTCTTCAGGTAAAGTGGCGTTGTAGGTTCCGGTGAAGCTTGGTACTCCTATGTTCAGGTATCTAGTGACTTCCTTCAAGTGACGTCCAAAGGGTGTATCTTCATCCGGTTGCGTGAACTTGTTCCTTGCATCCGCCATCCTAAAAGAGTAGAAAAGATGAGGAGTCAGAATGAGAAGAGTGAGTAGTGATCTAGGGCTTTAGCTTAGTGGTCGTGTCCTACAGTCAGCGTGTGCTCTGATACCATCTTGTAGCGACCAGACCTCAAACAGTCCAACTCTGTGCTCCGGTGTCATCCCTGGATCAGTAATACTGACACCACACAGTACTTGAAGAATTTATAACAGAGTAGCAATCACACACTTATTACATCGAGTGTCTCAAAAAAGAACTTATTATAATAAATATGGCTTAAGGCCATATAATAATGATAACAGCGGAAGGCTTGGAAGATAAGTGAGTCCATCAACTCCAACGGCATCACTGAGTATAGAACCACGACCTAAAGGCACCTTACTCGTCGTCTGAAAAGTCTGCAACATGAACGTTGCAGCCCGAAACGGGTCAGCACATGAAATATGATGGCAAAGTAACACATAGAGTGCAATGAGAGAATAAGGCTATACTACATGCATATTTGGCTGGTGGAAAGCTCTATGGTTACAGTTTTGTGTAAAGCCAATTTTTTCCTACTGCAAAGAAATAAATTTTATTTAACTATCATGGTAGTTGTTAAACATTGAGAGTGTAGACAGCCTCTCAATCCCAATTAAGCATCATCATTAAAATCCAACAAAATTAATTTAGAGTAACATGATGACATTCACATGATAATCCAAGTACTAGATATTCAAGATGTCCATAACCGGGGATACGGCTAACCATGATTAGTTTATACACTCTGCAGAGGTTTGCGCACTTTTCCCCACAAGACTTGATCTCCTCCGTTGGGATTCTCGCACTACATGATGTTAGAGAAACGGATGACCGAGACATAGTCTTTCAGAAGTGCTTGCACCTTACGAACGTGTAGACCGTACCAACCTATATCCTCTACATCTGCTAGTCTACCACTGTAAGAGTTCGCACGAGTTAGTCAACGATGCTAGAGCCCATAGTAGCTTGTGGCTGCACACGGAAGTTTCTAGTATGAATAATCTCTTGATCTCTTTGAGTCTGGGTGGTGGTCCAAAAGAAAAACAGGCAATCGCTGGAATATCCAGGTGCCTCAATCCACCCAGATGTGTGTTTAGGTTGCCACCTTAAGTAAACCATTAATTTAACAATCTCACATCTGTCATGAATACACTCACCCAATCCACGTCTACTAGCATAGCATGGCATCAAGCAAACGTAGAAGTAACTCCCAAAGGTTTGATAATAAAATAGGTAATATGTACTACCTCATCTACTTCCCAAACCCACAATTTAATTAGATCCTAATCATGCAATGGTGTGAGGATTGATCTAATGCAATAAAAACTGGGTAGTAGGAGGTATGATCAAAGTGTTACTTGCCTTGCTGATGATCCGCAAAACCTAGCGATTCGAAGTAGCAAGCAGCGCACTCCGGGTACTCTATCGCAAACAAACAAGCATACAATAAGTACTCATCTAATGCACAGGTAAAACTCGAATAAGAGATCTAACCAGATAGTTCAACTTAAGAACTCCGGTTAGCAAAAAGAATCAAATCAAACGAAGCAACGAAAGACAAACGGCGAAAGAAACAAGCTTCGTTTACTATTCTGGATCTAGGTCAAATTTTACAGAGGCAAAAACTTGTTTGAGTTGGTTAAACGGAAAGAGGGTTTCAAGATGAAACTCCAGGCGCTTGAATCGCCTGATTCCGATAAACGAGCGAAAAGTTAAACTAGAACAAAAATCAGATCAGAAATCGCGATCAGAAATAATCGCGGAATAATCCGAGAAAAAAGAAAAAAAACGATGAACAGAATAACAAACGAACGTTCGTTTTCTGGAACTAAACGATGAACGCGTTCGTTAAAACGAATGGACGAGCGAATCGCTAAATAAATAAACCAGAAAAAAACGATCTATTAAAAAAACAAAAACTAGGGTTTTAAAAAAAACCGAATCGGTTTTTCTCAGAAAACTGGGCGACGGGGCGGCTACCTCGGCTTGGTCCGGCGGCGGTGGGCAGCAGCAGCGGCAGGCGGCGCGGGGCGGCGTGCAGCGGCTGACGGCGGGCGTCGGGGCTGCGTGCGGCGGCGGGCGGCGCAGGCGGCGTGCGGCTGGCGGCGGGGCTGCGTGGGCGACGGGCGGTGCAGGTGGCGTGCGGCTGGCGGCGCGGCGACTCGGGGCTCCAGGGGGGCCCCGGGTGGCTATTTAAGGAGGGAGGGGCGGCGGCCTTGCTTGGGGAGGGGGTCGGCGGCGCGTGCCCGGCTCGGACTCCTAGTCCGGCGGCAGCTCGACGAGGGAGGCGGTGGCCTGGCGGGCCGGCCTAGCTCGGCTGGGCCTTTGGCCCAGTCAGGCGCGGGTTTAAAAAAAACAATTTCGCCGAAACTAAGAAAAATTCTAGAAAAATAAATAAAAATCTAAAATTGCCAAAACAAATGTTCATCGTCTAAATAAAATATTTAGAACAGGATAACCATTTTCTTGGCCCTAAATGCAATTTTTGAAAATGTGCAATTTTTCCTAAATTCAAATAAAACCACAAAAAACTCCAGAATAAAACCTTATTTGATTTTTTATTAAATCCTTAATATTTCTTTATTTTGGGAAAGTCATTTTATTCCGTCTCTCATATTTTGATAATAGAAATAATTGAAGATAAAATAAATAAAATCAAATTATCCTATTTTCAAAATTTGAGAAAACTCAAATATGAAAATAACGAAATCCCCAACTCTCTCCGAGGGTCCTTGAGTTGCGTAGAATTTCTAGGATCAACCCAAAATGCAAATAAATATGATATGCAGTGATGATCTATTGTATAACATTCCAAATTGAAAATTTGGGATGTTACAAACCTACCCCCCATAAGATGAATCTCGCCCTCGAGATTCGGGTTGGCTAGAAAATAGGTGAGGGTGGTCCTTTAGCAAATCTTCCTCTCGCTCCCAGGTGGCTTCATCCTCCGTGTGGTGGCTCCACTGAACTTTGCAAAATTTGATAACCTTGCTGCGGGTTACTCGGCTGGCATACTCAAGAATCTTAACTGGTTTCTCCTCATAGGTCAAATCACTGTCCAACTGAATCGCTTCCAGCGGCACTGTATCTCTCAGCGGTATATCAGCCATCTCCGCGTGGCACTTCTTTAATTGGGAAACGTGGAACACGTCGTGAACTCCTGACAATCCTTTGGATAATTCCAACTTATAAGCTACTTCTCCCATACGCTCCAAAACCTTGTATGGTCCTACAAAACGTGGCGCTAACTTTCCCTTAACTCCAAAGCGCTTAACTCCTCGAAGTGGAGATACTCGAAGATAAACTCGGTCTCCAACTTCGTAAACTGTCTCCTTATGTTTAGAATCTGCGTAGCTCTTCTGCCTGCACTGGGCTACCTTGAGCCTATCGGGAATCAATTTCACCTTCTGTTCAGACTCCTTAATCAGATCTGGTCCAAACAACTGTCGGTCTCCAACTTCATCCCATGACAACGGGGTTCTGCACTTCCTTCCGTACAAGGCTTCGAAAGGGGCCATCTTCAAACTGGATTGATAACTGTTGTTGTAAGAGAACTCTGCGTATGGAAAATTGTCGTCCCAACTAGATCCATAATCTAGCGCACAAGCTCTCAGCATATCCTCCAAAATCTGATTGACTCTCTCGGTCTGTCCATCGGTCTGTGGATGGAAAGTTGTACTGAATTCTAGCCTGGTACCCAAAGTTTCGTGCAACTGATTCCAGAACTTTGAGGTAAACTGGGTTCCTCTATCTGATACAATGCTCCTTGGAACTCCATGCAGACATACGATCCTGGTCATGTATATGTTTGCCAACTTGGCACTAGTATAGGTAGTCTTCACTGGGATGAAATGAGCTACCTTTGTCAAACGATCGACTACTACCCAAATCGAGTCATAGCCTGAACGAGTTCTGGGCAATCCTGTAATAAAATCCATGCCTAGATTATCCCACTTCCATTCGGGTATTGGCAATGGCTGTAGCACTCCGGCTGGCTTCTGATGCTCTGCCTTTACTCTCTGACATACATCACAAACTGCTACATACTCCGCAATATCCTTCTTCATTCCGGTCCACCAAAAAGTATCCTTCAAATCCAGATACATCTTGGTATTTCCTGGGTGAATCGAATATGGTGAATCATGAGCCTCTTGCAGAATCAACTTCCTGATCTCTGGGTCATTGGGCACATAAACACGGTCTTCAAACCATAGGGTATCGTGCTCATCCTCACGAAATCCTTTAGCTTTTCCTTTGATCATTTTCTCCTTAATAGAAGCGATCTCCTTGTCAGTCCTTTGAGCTTCTCTTATCTTATCCATCAAAGTGGAATGAATCTCCAATGCTGCTACATAGCCTCTCAGAACTATCTCCAAACATAGCTCATGAAGATTCTCGGCTAACTCTCTTGGTAAATCTCCCGTCATTAGGGTGTTAACATGGCTTTTATGGCTCAATGTGTTAGCTACTACGTTAGCCTTTCCGGGATGATAATGCAATCTCATATCATAATCCTTGATGAGCTCCAACCATCTCCTCTGCCTGAGATTTAACTCCTTCTGCGTGAAGATATACTTCAAACTCTTGTGATCCGTGTACACCTCACAATGGTTTCCAATGAGAAAATGTCTCCAAGTCTTCAATGCATGCACTACGGCTGCTAACTCCAAATCATGTGTGGCATAATTCAACTCATGGGGCTTAAGCTGTCGTGAGGCATATGAAACAACTCTTCCTTCCTGCATAAGCACTGCTCCAAGTCCTCGACGTGAAGCGTCACAATACACCTTAAAATCCTTGGTCTGATCTGGCAAAATCAACACTGGTGATGTAACCAAATGTTTCTTCAACTCCTGGAAACTGGCCTCACACTCTTCAGTCCATTTGAATTTGGTATCCTTCTTCAACAACTCCGGCATAGGCTTCGCAATCTTCGAGAAATTTTCAATGAATCTCCGGTAGTATCCTGCGAGTCCAAGAAAACTCCGGATCTCTCCAACTGTTGTTGGGGCTTCCCAATTTGTCACAGTGTGAACCTTGGTGGGATCTACTGCTATACCTTCTCCAGATATAATGTGTCTGAGGAATCCAACTTCCTTCAACCAAAACTGATATTTGCTAAACTTGGCATATAACTGATGTTCTCTGAGCTTTCCAAGTACCAAACGCAAATGCTCCTTATGCTCTTCTTCATTTTTAGAGTAAACTAGGATATCATCAATGAACACGATGACGAACTTGTCCAAGAACTCCATAAATACTTTGTTCATCATGTTCATAAAATATGCGGGTGCGTTAGTCAGACCAAATGACATAACGGTATACTAATACAGCCCATACTTGGTGGGAAATGCCGTATTAGGTATATCCTATTCTCGAATCTTCAACTGGTGGTATCCTGATCGCAGATCGATCTTGGAAAATACCTTAGCTCCTTGCAATCGATCAAACATATCATTGATCATCGGTAGTGGGTACTTGTTCTTGATGGTTACATCATTCAATCCTCGATAATCAACAACCATCCTTAACAATCCATCCTTCTTCTCCACTAGAAGTACCGGCGATCCCCAAGGTGAAGAACTTGGGCGAATATAACCTTTATCCAGTAACTCCTTAATCTGCTTCTTAATCTCCTCTAAATCCTTTGCAGGCACCCTATATGGTCTCTTAGATATTGGCACTGTGCCTGGAAAAAGCTCAATCAAAAACTCAATATCTCTATCCGGTGGCATGCCTGGCAACTCCTCTAGAAATACATCAGGGAAATCCTTTACCACTGGTACTTCCTCCTGCACAACTACTGTTAAGCAATTTGCTTGAGTCCTCTTCGGCACATGCCGGGATACGTACTTGATCCTTCTTCCTTCTGGCGTTGTAAGCAAAATTGACTTACTGGCGCATTCAATGTTCCCTTCATACTTCGGTAACCAATCCATGCCTAATATCACATCCAATCCTTGGGATTCCAATACTATTAGGTCTAAGGGAAACACATAGTTACCAATCCTTAATGGTAACCGATCACACCATAGACTAGCCATATACTCTGCTCCAGGCGATGTTACTAACATGGGTGACCTAAGGGCTTGGGTTGGCAGTTTATACTTATCCACAAATCCCCTTGAGATGTATGAATGCGATGCACCAGTATAAAAAAGAACGAGTGTAGTAAATGATTTAACCAAAAACATACCGATTACTGCATCCGGCTGCTCTTCAACCTCCTCCACGTTAACGTGGTTCACCTATACCCTATTGAAAGTGTTCGGCTTCTTCCCAGAGCTTCCATTTCCATTTCCATTCTGGTATTCAGGACATTCATTATCGTAATGTCCGGTCTTCTGGCACTTAAAACAAGTGACTTGGCTCAAGTCTCTCTTGGCTGGGGTTGATGGGTTGGTGCGGTTCTGGCCGTTGCTTCTTCCATTCCCATTACCATTCTTGGGGCCATTATGGTTATGCGAGCTACCTCCTCCATGGGTATATTGAAAATGTCCTCCTGGTCTAGGGGTAAAACGTGGCTTCTGCTGAGCTCCAGAATTATACTTCCCTTGTCCATACTTCCTCTTGCGGTTCTCAATCTGCTGTTGCTTCCCTTCAATCATAAGAGCATGATCTACCAACTCCTGGTAGTTGTTGAAGGTTGCTACCATCAACTGCATGCTCAACTCATCATTCAGTCCTTCCAGAAACTTCTCCTGCTTAGCTGCATCCGTAGCAACGTCATCTGGGGCATAACGTGCTAGCTTACTAAAGTCCTCCACATACTGGCCAACTGTCCGTCCTCCTTGGCGCAAGTTGCGAAACTCACGCTTCTTCATGGCATAGCTCCTGCTGAAACATGGGCAGTACGAAAAGCTTGCTGAAACTGGTCCCACGTGACAGTGTCGACAGGGAAAGTGGCTGTGAAATTCTCCCACCATGATGCTGCGGGTCCTTCAAGCTGATGTGCGGCAAACTTCACCTTTTCCGCATCTGTGCATCCTGCCGTGGTCAACTCCCTTGCTGTCTTGCGGAGCCAATCATCTGCTACTATCGGCTCGGTGCTACTGGAAAACACCGGCGGATTCAGCCTAAGAAAACGGGCTAAGTGATCAACAGTGGTGGTGGTGGTGGGTTGTTGTTGTTGTTCCCCTGATTCTGATTCTGGACTAGCAACTGCATCAATGTGTTCTGCTGCTGGATCAACTGAGTGAGCTCCGGTGGGAAGGTAAATCCGGGGTCACGTCTCGGAGGCATCTGAGGGTTTAGAAAAGATGAGATTTAAGAATAGAGGGGGTCTAGAGAGAAACACTACCCATATGCACATGAGGCAAAAGCAAACAATTCACTTCATTCAATCAATCAAACAAGGGCATACAATCGATCTAACTATCGCAAAAGTGCTCGGACTACTATATTTACATGGTGGACTACTACTACTGTTGGGGTGGTCTACTAGAAATATTCTTCGGTTGCAGACTCCATGATATCTGCTCCAGCTTCATCAACATAAGTCATCATCACTATCATCTGGATCCGAGTCGCTCCCGCCAGCGATGATGTAGTCTTCAGGGCGAATCTCCTTGGGTTCTTCGTCTTCTTCTACTGGTGTAGGGCCTCCCATAAATATTCCGATCTTCTTGATCAAGGTCGTCATTCTTCTCCACTAGTACTTCGATTTCCTCTTCATAATCTTCACGTGTAGCCTTGAGTTCTTCCTCCAGTCCGATTTGCATATGTCTGTCTTCAGATCTATCATGTCTGGTGAGGGTCCCAAATATTCCGATCTTCGTTAGGTCGGCATTCTTGTCCACTAGTACTTCGATTTCCTCTTCATAATCTTCACGTGTAGCCTTGAGTTCTTCCTCTTCCTTGATTCTTGTCTTGCCTTCTTCAGATCTATCATGTCGGTGCACATCTGGTTCTCCTGACGTCGAATGTGCTGGTTAACTCCTGGATAAAAGCTGCAATTGATCTATCCTTCTTGGTGCTGATCATCTCCCAGTGCTCATCTCGGCGCCCACAAATCTGGTAGATAGTATCCTTGAGATCATTGCGGTAAACTTCTCCAATACGTCCCATGGCGATGTGAGCTGCCATGCTCTTTCCTAGACTCCATGTTGGTGCATCAAAGGAAAACTCTATGGGCTCGGTGACTGGCATGAACGTCCTTCCTGGAACTTGAACTTGAATCATCCAGCGCTCCTCTTCAGGTAAAGTGGCGTTGTAGGTTCCGGTGAAGCTTGGTACTCCGATGTTCAGGTATCTAGTGACTTCCTTCAAGTGACGTCCAAAGGGTGTATCTTCATCCGGTTGTGAACTTGTTCCTTGCATCCGCCATCCTAAAAGAGTAGAAAAGATGAGGAGTCAGAAATGGAGAAGAGTGAGTAGTGATCTAGGGCTTTAGCTTAGTGGTCGTGTCCTACAGTCAGCGTGTGCTCTGATACCATCTTGTAGCGACCAGACCTCAAACAGTCCAATCTCTGTGCTCTGGTGTCATCCCTGGATCAGTAATGCTGACACCACACAGTACTTGAAGGATTTATAACAGAGTAGCAATCACACACTTATTACATCGAGTGTCTCAAAAGAGAACTTATTACAATAAATATGGCTTAAGGCCATCTAATAACGATAACAGCGGAAGGCTTGGAAGATAAGTGAGTCCATCAACTCCAACGGCATCACTGAGTATAGAACCACGACCTAAAGGCACCTTACTCGTCGTCTGAAAAGTCTGCAACATGAACGTTGCAGCCCGAAACGGGTCAGCACATGGAATATGCTGGCAATGGTAACACATAGAGAGCAATGAAAGATAAGGCTATACTACATGCATATTTGGCTGGTGGAAAGCTCTATGGTTACAGTTGCGTAAAGCCAATTTTTCCCTACTTCAAAGGAATACATTTTATTTAACTATCATGGTAGTTGTTAAACATTGAGAGTGTAGACACCCTCTCAATCCCAATTAAGCATCATCATTAAAACCCAACAAAATAATTTAAGAGTAACATGATGAGATTCACATGATAAATCCAAGTACTAGACTCAAGATTCCATAACCAGGGACACGGCTAACCATGATTAGTTATACACTCTGCAGAGGTTTGCGCACTTCTCCCCACAAGACTCGTTCTCCTCCGTTGGATTCTCGCACTTACATGATGTTTGAGAAACGGATTGACCGAGACATAGTATTTCAGAAGCACTTGCACCTTACGAACGGGTAGACCGTACCAACCTACATCCCCTACATCTTCTAGTATACCACTATAAGAGTTTGCATTACTTAGTCAACTATGTTAGAGCCCATAGTAGCTTGTGGCTGCACACGAAAGTTTTTAGTATGAAGAATCTCATGATCCCTTTGAGCCTAGGTGGCGGTCCCAAAAGAAAAACAGGCCAATCGCTGAATACCAGGTGCCTCATCACCCAGATGTGTGTTTTAAGTGCCACCTTTAGATAAACATTAATTTAACAATCTCAGCATCTGTCATGGATACACCCACCCAATCCACGTTCTACTAGCATAGGCAATGCATAATAAGCAAACATGAAGTAAACTCCAAATGGTTTGATAATAAACAAGTATAGGTTACTACCTCATCTACTTCCCCAAACCAACAATTTAATTAGATTCCTAATCATACAAATGGTGTGAGGATTTGATCTAATGCAATAAAACTGGGTAATAGGAAGTATGATCAAAGTGTTACTTGCCTTGCTGATGATCCGCAAAACCTAGCGACTCGAGAAGTTAGCAGCGGCGCACTCTGGGTACTCTATCGCAAACAAACAAGCATACAATAAGTTACTTCATCTAATGCACAGGTAAAACTCGAATAGAGATCTAACCAGATAGTTCAACCTTAAGAACTCCGGTTGGCAAAAAGAATCAAATCAACGAAGCAACAAAAGACAAACGGTGAAAGAAACAAGCTTCGTTACTAATTCTGATCTAGGTCAAATTTACAGAGGCAAAAACTTGTTTTGAGTTGGTTAACGGAAGAAAGGGTTTTGAGACGAAACTCCAGGGCGCTTGAATCGCCTGAATCGATTAAACGAGCAAAAAGTTAAAACTAGAACGAAAATCGGATCAGAAATCGCGATGAGAAATAATCACGGAATAATCCGAGAAAAAAAACGACGAATAGAATAATGAACAAACATTTATTTTCTGGAACTAAACAATGAACGCGTTTGTTAAAACGAACGGACGAGCGAACGCTCGCTAAATAAATAAACCGGAAAAAACCGATCTATTTAAAAAAACGAAAACTAGGGTGTTCTAGAAAAACCAAATCGGTTTTTTCTCAGAAAACCGGGCGGCGGAGCGGCTACCTCGGCCCGGTCCGGCGGGGCTCCGGGCAGCGGCGGTGGGCATCATCAGCGGCGGGGCGGCGGCATCGGCGGCGGCGTGCGGCAGCGGCGGCAGCGACTCGGTGACTCGGCGCTCCCAGGGGCCCCGGGGTGGCTATTTAAGGAGGGAGGGGGCCTTGCTTGGGGAGGGGGTCGGTGGCGGAGGCGTGCCCGACTCGGTCTCCCCGAGTCCGGCGGCAGCTCAGCGAGGGAGGCGGTGGCCTGGCGGGCTGGCCTGGCTCGGCTAAGCGGCCTTTGGCCCAGTCGGGCGCGGGGTTTTTTTAAACAATTTCGCCCAAACTAAGAAAAATTCTAGAAAAATAAATAAAAATCTAAAATTGCCAAAACAAAATTTCACCGTCTAAATAAAATATTTAGAACGGGATGAAAATTTTCTTAGCCCTAAATGCAATTTTTGAAAACGTGCAATTTTTCCTAAATTCAAATAAAACCACGAAAAACTCCAGAATAAAACCTTATTTGATTTTTTATTAAATCCTCAATATTTCTTTATTTTGGGAAAGTCATTTTATTCCCTCTCTCATATTTTGATAATAGAAATAATTGAAGATAAAATAAATAAAATCAAATGATCCTATTTTCAAAATTTGAGAAAACTAAAATATGAAAATAACGAAATGCCCAACTCTCTCCGAGGGTCCTTGAGTTGCGTAGAATTTCTAGGATCAACCCAAAATAAAAATAAATAGTGATATGCAGTGATGATCTATTGTATAACATTACAAATTGAAAAATCGGGATGTTAAAGTCATCAACCTTCGCATGCTCAATCATGACCGCTAGCATATCCGCCACTATATTAAATAGCATGGGCGATACGGAGTCACCTTGTTTCAATCCCTTCTTCGTTTGGAAATAGAGTCCAACATCATCATTGACCTTAATGGCAAGACTACCTCCAAAAATGAAGCTATGGATCATAGCGCACCACTTTGCAGAAAATCCTAGTTGACTCTGAGAGTTTGTTGAAGAAAGTGCCACTTGACTTTGTCTTAAGCCTTTTCGAAGTCAATTTTGAGCACGACCCCATTCAACTTTTTTCGGTGTAATTCATCGACTGTTTCATGAAGGATAACAACTCCATCTAGGATGTGTCTTCCTTGAATAAAAGTTGTCCGTGAAGGACGAACCACATGTTCAGCAACTGAATTTAGCCTAATAGTCGCAACCTTCGTGAATATTTTAAAACTAACATTAAGGAGGCAAATAGGTCTATATTGTTGTATCCTTACAGCCTCATTAACCTTAGGTAATAAAATAATCTCACCAAAGTTTAAGCGAAACAATTATAGTTGGCCAGCATGAAGGTCGCTAAACAAAAGCAGGAGATCCAGTTTGATGACTTCCCAGAAGTTATGATAGAACTCTGCGGGAAAACCATCCGGACCTGGGGCTTTGTTGTGCTCCATTAGGAAAACCGCCTTTCTAACTTCCTGCTCAGAGTATGGGGCTGTTAGAAGGTTGTTTTCCTCATCAGAGACTTGGGGGATGTCATATGTTCGGGATTCATCCATCGAGAAGTTTCCTTCCTCTAGTGCTCCAAATAGATTTTTGTAATAATTAGTGATATAAGATTTAAGTTGCTCATGCCCCTTAATCGTGCCCTCATCCTATTGTAGTGAATGAATAATTTTCTTCCGGTGTCTGCCATTGGCGACTCCATGGAAATATCTAGTATTCGAATCACCTTCAGGATAAATTGAGAGTTGGAATGTTGGTACCATTTGAGTTCCTCTTCATGTAACATGTTAGCTATTTGTGCATTCGAATGATTCTTGATCTCGATTTCATACTCAGATAGAGGTCTAACCTCTACCACAGCTTCTAATTCATCAATGATAGATGAAAGACAAAACTTCTCCTTTATGAGGATACCCACCGTATGCCTAGCCCAACCACCAAGGAATTTACGTAATGCACGCATTTTGTTATTCCATCTGTGTATTGGGGTAGGCCTGGCTACCGGTTTCTCCCACACCACCTTGACCATGTCATGGAAGCCATCCCGAAGCAACCACCCAAGTTCGAACTTGAACTTGCGTCTATGTTGTGGTCATGGCAAACCTGTAGTCAGGAGAATGGGTGTGTGGTCTGATATAGCCTCAATACGAGGTAGAGCATGAAAACACACCATAGGAAATTTAGATTCCCAGTCGGTATCCATTAAAACACGATCTAGTTTCTCATATGTCGGTTCCAGAAGACTATTCGCCCAAATGAATTGTCTTCCAATCATGGAAACCTCTCGCAGATCTAGACTGTCGATGACAGCATTGAAAAGGAAAGGCCAATGATTATCAAACCTATCACGGTTTTTCTCATTTGGAAATCGAAGAAAATTGAAATCCCCACCTATAAGAATGGGATAGGGATTATCTTTCGCCACATTAACCAATTCACGGAGAAAATCTGCCTTGAACTCATCCTGGGCTACCCCATACACGGAGACGAGGGTCCATGTGAAGTTATCAGCCTTATTGCGAATTATGGAGTTTAACGTGAAACTCACCATCTGAACTAGCCAAAACATCCATAGTCCATGTATTTACACCAAGTAAAATTCCCCCAAAACGACCTCTAGGAGGTCGCGAAACCCAAGTGAAGTCTATCCCACCCGAAAGATGGTTAAGCAGACTCAGTGAGAAATCACGTCTCCCCGTTTCAAAGATAGCCAAAAAATCTAAATTGTATTCCCTATTACATTCCGCAATGAATAAATGTTTAGCCAATCATGAAGACCTCTGCTATTAAAAAACATTCCATTCATGAGGAAGGAATAAAGAGATTTAGAATTCTTCGCCCCCTTATGGGACTTACTAACTTTTTTCAAACGAGAGGTCTTTGATTTACGTCCGGATGTTGTAAGTTCAATCAATGAACTAAGCCCAGGTTCGTCTAGACCCACGTCAGAAACCGCTCCTACTAAATGAGAGAGTAGCTGACCATCTGATGTGACATGCAGCTCCTCATCATCAGTATGGGAGGCATAAGACTAGCTAGAAACACGTGGAGAAATTTTTAATCGATCATATTCCAAGTGTTTCAAATTGTTAGTCGTAATAGAAATTTCCTTCTCATTCTTTCCAAGACTAACACCCACATTATTTAACTTAGAAACAATGGCAGTATTGGAAAAAGCTAGAAAGGATTTCGGTGACGATGTGGTACCTTGGTTGTCGATGTGGAGCCCTCCATGGACTCGCGCAACCGTTACCCTTTGTGGATTGAAGTCTCCATCGACATGGACATACGATAGCACCACCTATCGAAACCACGCCAAAAATCATCATGTCTTCATTGCGTTTGACATCTCCAAACCCCTTATTTACTTACATGTGCAATGTTTTACTTTCGGTTGCTAGACTCCTAGAATTGCATGTGTAGGGTGATACTTGACTTGCTAGAATTGCTAAAATCTGCCTACAACTAAAATTGAGAAAATGTTAGTTTTTATTTGGTCAAGTAGTCTAATCACCCCCACTCTAGACATAATTTTGATCTTACAGGAATGGGTGCCCATGATAATATCAGTAAAAAAGACAAAATTCATAAGTATGATTTTTCTGGATGTTTGGTATGTCAGGCCGTAATTCCAGCACCGCAGATACCATGGGCTGCATTCCCCATGAAAATGAACACGGGTGTACAATGGGGCACCCAGGTTTGATATCCCAAAATTTCATTTTTTTCTTAAAAAAGATCCTTTTTAATGCTACTTTCATGTAGGGGTGGTGGCGCCGATGAACCATCACATCCTGCCAAATGTCGGCTGCTTTACATCATCTTCCCTCCTCATTCTGTTGGGTAACATAGTAATTTCAAAAAAATTCCTACGCACACGCAAGATCATGGTGATGCATAGCAACGAGAGGGGAGAGTGTGATCTAGTGTGATCTACGTACCCTTGTAGACCGATAGCGGAAGCGTTAGCACAAAGCGGTTGATGTAGTCGTACGTCTTCACGGCCCGATCGATCAAGCATCGAAACTACGGCACCTCCGAGTTCTAGCACACGTTCAGCTCGGATGACGATCCCCGGACTCCGATCCAGCAAAGTGTCGGGGAAGAGTTCCGTCAGCACGATGGCGTGGTGACGATCTTGATGTACTGCCATCGCAGGGCTTCGCCTAAGCACCGCTACAATATTATCGAGGATTATGGTGGCAGGGGGCACCGCACACGGCTAAGAATATGATAACGTGG
The DNA here is from genome assembly GCF_003073215.2 of Triticum urartu. Lineage (NCBI taxonomy): Eukaryota > Viridiplantae > Streptophyta > Magnoliopsida > Poales > Poaceae > Triticum > Triticum urartu. The sequence goes on along the minus strand of NC_053024.1, from coordinate 125,921,161 downwards.
ATCAACTTGTGTGTCTAGGGGTGCCCCCTGCCCCCGTATATAAAGGAGCAGGGGAAGGTGCGGCCGACCAGGAGGAGGGCGCGCCAGGAGGAGTCCTACTCCCACCGGGAGTAGGATTCCTCCCCTTTTCCTAGTTGGAATAGGATTCGGGAGGGGGAAAGAGGAGAGAGAGAAGGAAGGGGGGGCGCCGCCCCCCTCTCCTTGTCCTATTCGGACTAGGGGGGAGGGGCACGCGGCCCAGCCCTGGCCACCTCTCCTCTCTTCCACTAAAGCCCACTAAGGCCCATATACCTCCCGGGGGGTTTCGGTAACCTCCCGGTATTCCGGTAAAATCCCGATTTCACCCGGAACACTTCTGATATCCAAATATAGGCATACAATATATCAATCTTTATGTCTAGACCATTTCGAGACTCCTCGTCATGTCCGTGATCACATCTGGACTTCGAACAAACTTCGGTACATCAAAATGCATAAACTCATAATATAACTGTCATCAAAACCTTAAGCGTGCGGACCCTACGGGTTCGAGAACAATGTAGACATGACAAAGACACGTCTCCGGTCAATAACCAATAGCGGAACCTGGATGCTCATATTGGCTCCCACATATTCTACGAAGATCTTTATCAGTCAGATCGCATAACAACATACGTTGTTCCCTTTGTCATCGGTATGTTACTTGCCCGAGATTCGATCGTCGGTATCTCAATACCTAGTTCAATCTCGTTACCGGCAAGTCTCTTTACTCGTTTCGTAATACATCATCTTGCTACTAACTCATTAGTTGTTATGCTTGCAAGGCTTATTTGACGTGCATTACCGAGAGGGCCCAGAGATACCTCTCCGACAATCGGAGTGACAAATCCTAATCTTGAAATACGACAACCCAACATGTACCTTTGGAGACACCTGTAGAGCTCCTTTATAATCACCCAGTTACGTTGTGACGTTTGGCAGCACACAAAGTGTTCCTCCAGCAAACGGGAGTTGCATAATCTCATAGTCATAGGAACATGTATAAGTCATGAAGAAAGCAATAGCAACATACTAAATGATCGGGTGCTAAGCTAATGGAATGGGTCATGTCAATCACATCATTCTCCTAATGATGTGATCCCATTAATCAAATGACAACACATGTCTATGGTTAGGAAACATAACCATCTTCGATTAACGAGCTAGTCAAGTAGAGGCATACTAGTGACGTTTGGTTTGTCTATGTATTCACACACGTATTATGTTTCCGAATAATACAATTCTAGCATGAATAATAAACATTTATCATGATATGAGGAAATAAAATAATAACATTATTATTGCCTCTAGGGCATATTTCCTTCAGTCTCCCACTTGCACTAGAGTCAATAATCTAGATTACATAGTAATGATTCTAACACCCATGGAGCTTTGGTGCTGATCATGTTTTGCTCGTGGAAGAGGCTTAGTCAACAGGTCTGCTATATTCAGATCCGTCTGTGTCTTGCAAATCTCTATGTCTCCCACCTGGACTAGATCTCGGATGGAATTGAAGCGTCTCTTGATGTGCTTGGTTCTCTTGTGAAATCTGGATTCCTTTGCCAAGGCAATTGCACCAGTATTGTCACAAAATATTTTCATTGGACCCGATGCACTAGGTATGACACCTAGATCGGATATGAACTCCTTCATCCAGACTCCTTCGTTTGCTGCTTCCGAAGTAGCTATGTACTCCGCTTCACATGTAGATCCCGCCACAACGCTTTGTTTAGAACTGCACCAACTGACAGCTCCACCGTTTAATGTAAACACGTATCCGGTTTGTGATTTAGAATCGTCCGGATCAGTGTCAAAGCTTGCATCAACGTAGCCATTTATGATGAGCTCTTTGTCACCTCCATATATGAGAAACATATCCTTAGTCCTTTTCAGGTATTTTAGGATGTTCTTGACCGCTGTCCAGTGATCCACTCCTGGATTACTTTGGTACCTCCCTGCTAGACTTATAGCAAGACACACATCAGGTCTGGTACATAGCATTGCATACATGATAGAACCTATGGCTGAAGCATAGGGAACATCTTTCATTTTCTCTCTATCTTCTGCATTGGTCAGGGATTGAGTCTTACTCAATTTCACACCTTGTAACACGGGCAAGAATCCTTTCTTTGCTTGATCCATTTTGAACTTCTTCAAAACTTTGTCAAGGTATGTGCTTTGTGAAAGTCCAATTAAGCGTCTTGATCTATCTCTATAGATCTTAATGCCCAATATGTAAGCAGCTTCACCGAGGTCTTTCATTGAAAAACTCTTATTCAAGTATCCTTTTATGCTATCCAGAAATTCTATATCATTTCCGATTAGCAATATGTCATCTACATATAATATCAGAAATGCTACAGAGCTCCCACTCACTTTCTTGTAAATACAGGCTTCTCCAAAAGTCTGTACAAAACCAAATGCTTTGGTCACACTATCAAAGCGTTTATTCCAACTCCGAGAGGCTTGCACTAGTCCATAAATGGATCGCTGGAGCTTGCACACTTTGTTAGCTCCCTTTGGATCGACAAAACCTTCCGGCTGCATCATATACAACTCTTCTTGCAGAAATCCATTCAGGAATGTAGTTTTGACATCCATTTGCCAAATTTCATAATCATAAAATACGGCAATTGCTAACATGATTCGGACAAACTTAAGCATCGCTACGGGTGAGAAGGTCTCATCGTAGTCAATCCCTTGAACTTGCCGAAAACCTTTTGTGACAAGTCGAGCTTTGTAGACAGTAATATTACCGTCAGCGTCAGTCTTCTTCTTGAAGATCCATTTATTCTCAATTGCTTGCCGATCATTGGGCAAGTCAACCAAAGTCCATACTTTGTTCTCATACATGGATCCCATCTCAGATTTCATGGCTTCAAGCCATTTTGCGGAATCTGGGCTCACCATCGCTTCTTCATAGTTCGTAGGTTCATCATGATCTAGTAGCATGAC
>NC_053024.1:125876931-125917188 GCF_003073215.2 Triticum urartu | reverse complement strand
ACCTTGTTGCTATTGTGACCTTTTGGTGAACTGCACAAAACACTTTTTTTTGGAATGAGTGTCTTGTGCAGTTCAACTAAAATGTCATGTGGGCAACATCTCTCAATTTTGGTGGAACTACACAAAATGGTGATTGAAGTTTCCAAAATCTCTGTCAAGTTCTGCTGGTAATCTCGTGCAACATTTTATTAGCCTTTGCAAGATGGAGCCATCACTGTCACCACAATGGCACTTTATTTTAGTGGAACTGCACAAAAGGATAAGAAAATTATAGTTGCACCTTACATGAGCCGGACAGCCAACCTTAATGTTCCTCAATTTTAGTGCAACTACTAAAGAAGAACCTGCCAGCTCACAAGAGCAAGTACTTCTTGCTAGCTGAATGATGCAATCTTTGCTTCATTTCAGCTGAACTACAGAAAAAGGCACATGAATTGAATCATGGAACTCCAGGTAGACCTCATCCAAGTAGAGCTGGAGGTTGAGTTCAATGAGGCCACTATTAAAGCGAAATCATGCTCTCCTGTCTCCTTGTTTGTGCTGTGCAAACATGCTGTGCAAACAGGAATACTCAACTACAGATGTTGTGACGGTCAAGAGCATTCGCGAATTTCTTCGATTGTATGACATGGCTAGCCAAGATGGATTTAATACCGATATTCACTTTATCAAAAGGCTCTAATGGGTTGGTTCTGAATCTTGCAAGCTGGGAATCAGTGAGATGTGTAGGCATCTCTATTGTACTTATTATTTGGATCTTATTTGTTGGTTCTGAATCTTGCAAGTTGGGAATCAATGAGATGTGTAGGCATCTTTGTTGTACTTATTATTTGGATCTTAATTGTGGGTTCTGATTGACGCGAAATTATTTGTTCACCCAGCCCAGCAAATGGACTGTACATTCTAGAAAACATGGGTTAAATATATGCCACATTTTTGCAGGCTGACATGTGGGCCAATAGGTCAAAGCCGACGCAGGGCGTTGTCAACTTGGTCAACAAATAATTGTGTCATCCATAGCCATTGGATTTATATCCAACGGCCGGCATGCACCTTCAATCTGTTGTCTTCTTCCTCCAGCGTCGCCAGGACCGCCTGGTCCGGCCTCCGGCGGCTAGCGGCTCTGCTTAGCACGCATCGCTCTGAAGCGATACCCAACCGCCGGCCAGGCTATCCCTCCACCCCTCGACACCTCCTATTATTCTCCACAGACTACAGCCCCACGCCGCAACAGAACCAGTTATAACCCTTCTCCTCCTCTCAATCTACGACTCCACTGCCGTGTTTTCCCTTCTCCGAGTCGTTCCCGTCCGGGGCCTCACCGTCGTCCACCGCCTCACTGTGTTCGGTGCGGCGTGGTTAACAAACGAGAGTCATCGGAAGAGGACTTTACATGGAGAGCCTGACGGCTGGGACCCACGAGGTCCATGGTCGCACGCAAGGAAAGTTCCTCCTTATTAAGCTGAAAAAATGTTTCCTCCACCTGACAGCTGGGACCCACCGGCTGTATCTTGGCACGTAAGGAAGTGCCTCCTTGTTTTGCAAAAAAAATTATTCATCCCGTTGACAGCTCGGACCCGTCAGATTTGGTGACTAACTTGTGGGCCTACTAAGCGGACATGTATGCACGGCTTTGTCAACTTAATCCACAAATGATTCTAGCACCTGGACCGTTGGATGTTAATCCAATAGCCGTGCTCCTTCTTCAACCTCTGTTCTTGCTCCTGTCTCCCGTGGGCGGCACCGCGGCTGTGCTGCCGCGCACCCGAACCAGTGAAGTTTCCCACTCCTCTCCATCTGCGACTCCACTGCAGCTTAATAAATAGTAACGTCTTCGGTTTTAGCCCGGTTTTCCGTAGATTAACTGGGCAATTATCTTCTTCTTAATTAATCGACGAGGCAATTCTTTTGCCTTCGTTTCGAAAAAAAATAAATAGTAACGTCTAACTGAGCCAGTTAGTTAGATGCGTACACTTGGTGTAGTAGGATCTTTATTTAGTTTGATGCATACACTTGTTATTTTCTGGTAGCCCTTTTGTAATGATGGCTGATTTTTGGTTTGTAAGAAAGAGCTGCGTCTTCACTCTTCTGGCCTGCTTACTGCTTTTGTTGCACCCCCAGCCCTGGTTGCTGCTGCTGCTGTTTTCAATGTACAATCAGTAGTATATTTCGTCTGTTGGTTGAATAAATGTGTTGTTAGAACGACAAACACAATGTTTTGGAAGTCATTGCATGGTTCGATCCTTTAGTTCCCCGTACCGTATGTAGCGCATACTATTATCATACGGAACACAATTTTTTTGAAACTCGGAACACATTTTCCACTTGTTGATAACATGCAGCCTACTGATGAAGGCCCAATAGAGAAGCCCATAATTAATTGGAAGGGAGGCTCTCATGTGAATCCAGCCCAGGCACATGCTCATGGTCCCCTAAACATAAATAAGTAAATAAATAAATACAGCTAAATGCTCATGCACCAGTTTTTGGGAAAATAGGTAGCCCAGTATTTCTTTTTGAAGAATACCCAAGCTAGGCCTATTTGTTTTCTCCAAATTACTGGGCTGCAAATCTTTCAAGATGAGGAGGGATGCATTCCGGCTTGGCTTAAGAGTATGGTCAATGTCTGTTAAAAGTAATATCAAAAGGGGTTGAAAATTCCAAAAATTTATAGCAAATGGGATATAAGTTTCTTTTTTTGTTTTTGTTCTTCACTGATATCTTATACGTATTTCATTGGATTTAACATGACATAGTACTAATTTATTTTTAAATTTGTTTTAGTATGACTATTAATTTTTGGATTAAGAATATTTCGTTCCCCGGCAAAAATTTGTGAATTTTCAAAATTTCCCACATATTTAGTTAATTTTTTGACCCTGGTACTGAGCAGAAAATGGCCAGCAATTCTAAAAATGGAAAACGGGCAGCAATAAATTCCATATGAATTAGAAAATGAGTAAAAATTATAAAAATAATAGCAAATGGGATGTACATGCCACAGATTTCGAGGCTGACTTGTTTACGCAAGGCTTTGTCAGTGAACACACGATTCTAGCAGCAGTTAGTGTTGGATGTCCATCCAACAGCCGACGTGCTTCTTCAATCTCTGATCTTCCTGCTCCAGCCGCCTAAACTAGCACCGGCGGGACTGCCTGCTCCCTCCTCTTGTGGCCCACTGTGATGCTGCGCAGGCTTCCCCGGCCCACCCTACTCCCTCTGCTGGTCTGGCCGCACGCAATCAACTTCCTCCTTATTACGCGAAAAAAATGATTCCTCCCACTAACATCTGTGGCGCACCGTTTGGGAGGCTGACCTGTGGGCCTACTAAGTTGACGCGTACGCAGGGCTTGTCAACTTAGTCAACAAACGATTCTAGCAGTAGTAACTGTTGGATTTGAATCGAATGGTCCTGCTACTTCTTCAATCACTGCTCTTCTTGCACCAGCTGCCCAAACCAGCGCCGGGGAGACCGCCTGCTCCTGCCTCCAGTGGCCGGCTGTGCTGTCGATGAGGCCTTATCGCCCTACTACTCCCACCGCCAGCCAGGCCCTGCGGCGACGGCAGCCTCACACCGCAGCCGAACCAGTGAACCCGCGTACTCCTCTCTGCATGGGCATCCACTGCCGCGTCTTCCCCGGCTCCGCGTCGTCCCCTTCCTAGGCCTCACCGTCGTCCACTGCCTTGGTGCTCTCGGCGCGGCATGGTCAACGTGGTCAATGACATTCCATGGGAAGAGTACTGTACGTTGAGAGGCTAATAGCTGGATCCACGGCCACAACCCAGTTTTTTGTGATTTGCCAAGTAAGTCACTTTGTCAGGCCTGTTGGGGCGCAAATCTTTCAAGATGAGGATATCTTTCATTCGGCTGGCCGAGAAAATGGCCCATCAGTAATGAGAAATGGGATGTACATTTTTAAAACACATCAAACCGGCAATTAGTTTCAAATATCTTTTTTTCATTTCGAGATTTGAAATTACATTAATTTTTATGCACGGAGAATTTGTTGGATTTTATATTGATATACATTTATTTTTAAAATCAGTTTGAATGTGAGTCGAAATTTCAGGATTAAAAACAGTTCGGACCGCACCGAAATATGCAAAATTTCGTATAATTTTTTAACCGTGGCCACAATATGGGCTATAATGCTAACAAAAAGAATATGGGCTCCAAAAAATACCTTAATAATTAGCAAATGTGCTGTAAATTATTAGAAGTAATGGCAGATGGGCTGTATGCTGTTTTCCACAGATTTGAGGCTTTCCTAAAAAAAGGTTGACGCACAAGCAGTGACTATTGGGTGGCCATCCAACGGCCGTCGTGCTTCTTCAATCTTTGCTCCATCCAACGGCCGTCGTGCTTCTTCAATCTCTGCTCTTCCTGCTGTAGCTGCTCAAACAGGCGTCGGCGGGACTGCCTGCTCCCTCCTCCCCACGGTCGGCTCTCCTGCCGCGCAGGCCTCACCGCCCCACCGTACTCCCATCACTGGCCTAGCCATCCCTCTACTCACCCACACCTGCTGTTATTCTCCGGCGACGGCAGACGAACCCGTAAACCCTCGTACAATCGTACTCCCCTTCGCGTGGGAAAAAACTGCCGAGTCTTCCACTACTAGGGAAAGGGCTATAGATGGAATTGACACTAATGGCGCACCAGACATGTGGTGCGCCGTTACTATATACTAATGGCGCACCATCTGTTGGTGCGCCATTAGTGTGGAAGACACTAATGGCGCACCAGGCACATGGTGCGCCACTAGTAACAAAATGTTTTTTTTCATTTTGTCAAACATACTAATGGCGCATCCGGGCAGAGTGCGCCATTAGTAGTTAGAACTACTAATGGCGCACCAGCCATAGAGTGCGCCACTACTGTATTTTTTTTACTTTTTTGCAAAACTACTAATGGCGCACCGTTGCATAGTGCATCATTACTAGTTTAAACTAGTAATGGCGCACTGTGCCACGGTGCTCCATTAGTATAAAAATTATTATTTTTACTTTTTTGCAAAACTACTAATGGCGCATGTCTGTGTGGTGCGCCATTAGTATGTTGCTTTACTAATGGCGCATGTCTCTGTGGTGCGCCATTAGTAACCTGGGACCAGCTAGATATTTTTGGACAGCCACACCTACACACTCATTTTCCCCACTTCATTCCCCCCACCTCCTTCTCTAAGCTTGTCGGCTGCCTCCTCCTCCTCACCTCATTTGCACCATAGATTCATCAAAATTAAGTGTTGAAATTACCTTTTTTGATAGGTAAGTAAGGGGAAAGCTATCTTCATGTTGTAGATCTACTTTTTTTCTTCCTAGCTCGCTCCAACAACGTGCACATGCACTTTTTGTGGCCTAGCTAGATCTATGTATGTTTGTGGTGTTGCATATGTTTGTGGTGTTGCATATATGTTTGTGTTTGCAGGTATCGATATTTGAAATGCAATAGTTGCCAATATTTTGCCGGAATGTTGATTCATTTCCGTTTCGGCGAGAATTTTGGCACTATGCATTCTTTTTGGTCCTATTTTTAGGGAAAGTCATGCCAAATTTTTTCTTGGTTCTAAAATATCGTTTTGCTCTACCCTGCAGGCGACCATGGTCCGCACGATGACCGAAGGCATCGTGAATAGGTTTTTGAGCTCCGCGAAGGCCGAGATGCTTCAAAAGAATGAGATGGAGATAAGATGTCCGTGTCGAAGATGCAAGCTGAAGAGCCTTACTGCGGACCCGGATTTCGGGTAGGTGCGGGACCACCTGCTCTTGCGTGGTTTCATGGATGGCTATCGGTGGCAAGGTGATGAAGATGACTATGAAGTCGTCCATGGGGGCCGGGCAAGAAATGAGGAAGGGCAGCAAGACAACCACCGCGGCTCGGGCGGGCGAGAAGACGAAGAATCTCCAGGACATGATCACGACGGTGATGCTATACACAATCATCATGTAGAAGATGCCGGACATGATGATGAGGAAGATGCCGGAGCAGACGAAGGGCATGATCATGAAGATCTGGATGCCGGAGGAGCAGACGACGATGGACCATCGATGGGCTGGGTGCAGGACCCACATATTCAAGAGCTGCTACTCAAGCAGACGGATAACGCAAGAGCTGCCGCCCGAGGGAAAGCCAAGCTGGATCAACTGGAGATAGACGCGGTTACTCCATTGTATGAAGGATGCAGACCCGAGGATACCCGCCTAAAAGTAATGCTCATGGCTTTGGAGATGAAGGTAAAACACAAAATGACCGACACATGCTTCGACGAGAACATGTCATTCTGGCACGAACGTCTTCCCAAGGGGAACAAGTGCCCAACCAGTTTCGAGGAGGCGAAGAAAGTCGTGTGTCCTATGGATTTACCGCACGTGAAATACCATGTGTGCATGAACAATTGCATCATTTATCGGGGCGAGCACGCGGAGTCTACCATATGTCCGGTGTGCGGCGTCACTCGATACAAGAAGAGGAAGAAAGCTCCTCGAAAAGTGATGTGGTACTTTCCAATCACTCCTCGTCTGCAGCGGTATTTCACGGACCCTAAGGTAGCAAAGCTCCTGCGTTGGCACGCGGATAGGGAGGAGAAGAAGCGAGAAGATAACGCAAATGATCCAGAGATAAATAAAAAAGACAAGATGCTGAGTCACCCTAAGGATGGGAGCCAGTGGCAAGCGTTGAACTTCGAACACCCAGAATTTGGGAAGGATCCAAGGAACATCGTGCTGGGCGCGAGCACCGATGGAGTCAATCCGTTTGGCAGCTAGAGAAGCACACATAGCACCTGGCTTGTGTTTCTGTGGATGTACAACCTTCCCCCCTGGTTGTGCATGAAGAGGAAGTACATTCACATGAGTATGCTAATTGAAGGGCCGAAACAACCAGGGAACGACATCAATCTTTATCTGGGGCTGCTAAAAGAGGAGCTAGACACGCTGTGGAAAATGCCAGCCAATACGTGGGACGCCGCAGAGAAAGAATATTTCCCTATGAGAGCCGCACTGCTCACGACGGTGCACGACTATCTCGGTTACGGATATCTAGCGGGGCAGGTGGTCCAAGGATTTTCTGGATGCGTCAGGTGCATGGATGACACAACGTATCGCCAGCTAGATAGAGATCTCGGGTCTTCGAAAACCGTGTTCATGGGACATCGAAGGTGGCTTCGCGACGATGACCCGTGGTGGAAACGCAAGGATCTGTTCGATGGTGAAACCGAACTCCGAAGACGCCCGCGTACGAGGAGCGGCGAGGAAATAGACGGGCTGTTGAAAAATTGGAAAGATTGCCCACTGCTGGGAAAGAAGCAAAAGGCGCCAGAGCCGGGAAAGAAGCGAAAGGCGCTAGAGCCGCTGCTGAAGGTATGGAAAACGAGGTCTGTTTTCTGGGACTTGCCATACTGGAAGATCCACCGTGTGCCTCACAGCCTTGATGCCATGCATATCACGAAGAACGTGTGCGAGAGTATGCTTGGTATCCTGCTCAACATGCCAGAGAGGACCAAAGATGGGCCGAAAGCAAGGGCAGACTTGAAATCAATGGGCATCAGGCAGGAGCTTCACGCTAATGATGATGATGATGAGGCGAAGCAGGACACAGAAAGTCAACGCAAAGGCAAAAAGGCCAAGAAGACCGGAAATGGCTACCCTCCCGCGTGCTTCACTCTAAGTTAGGAGGAGATCGAGCAGTTTTTCACCTGCCTCGTAGGAGTAAAAATTCCTTACGGTTACACGGGGAAGATAGGCAGATACCTAGACCCAGCGAAGCAGAAGTTCAGCGGGATGAAGTCTCACGACTGTCACATGCTGATGACGCAGATACTTCCAGTTGCAATCCGTGGGATCATGGACGCGCACGTCCGTGAAATGCTATTTGGCCTATGCAACTTTTTCAACGTCATCTCTCGGAAGTCGGTTGGCGTGAGGCAACTCAGAAGGCTACAGGAAGAGATCGTGGTGATACTATGCGAGCTTGAGATGTACTTCCCGCCCACATTCTTTGATGTTATGGTGCATCTGCTGGTCCATATCGTGGAGGATATCATCCAACTCGGGCCGACGTTCCTGCACAGCATGATGCCGTTCGAAAGGATGAATGGTGTCATCAAAGGATACGTTTGCAACATGTCACGTCTAGAGGGAAGTATAGCCAGGGGCTTTCTGACCGAAGAGTGCATCTCCTACTGCACGAATTATCTAGGCATCGAGAACCCCATGGGTCTGCCTGTCAACAGGCACGTCGGCAGGCTCGCTGGATGGGGTCACCGTGAGGGTCGCTGCGAAATGCATGTCGACTTCGAGGGTCGACTCGCCGACTTTGAAAGAGCAAACCTAGTCGCGCTACAACACATAGACGTGGTCGATCCTTGGGTGGTAGAGCACAAAACCTTTATTGAGAAGACGTACAATGACCGAGGCCAACAGAGGACGGACGGAGATATAATCAAAGAGCACAACTCATGTTTCATGTGTTGGTTCAAGCAGAAGCTTCTGTCGTACCCTTTACATGAGGGTTCTTCCGCGGAAGAACAACTCATATTCGCCTTGTCACAGGGCGCCGAGCACAACCTGATGACCTATGATGCGTACGATATCAACGGCTACACATTCTACACCGAGGACAAGGACATGAAGAGCGATGGTCATCAGAACTCCGTGGTAACAATGGAATCCTACACCGGTAACGACAAGGACAGATACTACGGAAGGATCAAGGAGATCTGGGAGCTGAGCTACGCTGGAGAGAAGGTCCCGATATTCCGTGTCAGATGGGCCAAGAGCGTCCTAAAAGAAGACCGGTATTTCACCACCATGGTTATACCCGAAGCCAAATCCAAGACCGTGGGCGCAAATGTCACAGTGAAATATGAGCCATGGGTACTGGCTTCCCAAGTGGACCAATGCTTCTTCATTACCGACCCGTCAAAGCCCAGTCGTGTTGTCGTGAGGAGAGGCAAAAGGAAGATCATCGGAATGGATGGAGTTGCCAATGAGCAAGACTTTGACAAGTACGGCGACCCGAAGTTCGAACATGACGACTACGATGAAGTAGCAGCATACACCACAAGAAGAAGCAGGACCACCCTACCTAAAGGACGTCCGTTGCATAGAAGAACTCCATTTGCGAAAAAGAAGGGCAAGAAGATTATGAACAGATAGCTAGCTAAGATCGACTGTATTTAAATCGTAGTCTTCATTTCTCGGTTGTATTTCATGGGCACTTTCTGATATCATGAATATTTTTAAATTTCATGGGCACTTTTTGAATTCATGAATATTTTTTCAAATTTGATGATATTTTTTCATATTCAATATGATAAAATATTGAATATTCACGAGGACACTCGATCTCGATCCCCCTCCATCTCGATCTCGATTCCCCCTCCATCTTGATCTTGATCCCACCCGCACCCCCCCCCCCTAGCCCCCCCCCCGCCGCCACCCCCCCCCCCCCCCCCCCCCCCCACCACCGCCGCCGCCCACCCCCCGCACCCTCCCCCGCTCCACCACCGCCGACCCCCCGCACCCTCCCCCGCTCCAACAAGGTTTAAGGTATATCAATATTACAAACCGGGAAGGCCAGACATTTTCGGATTCTGGTACATTTCGAGGTGGCCCGAGGCTTGGTCCGGCGAGGTCGCTCCGGACTGCTATAAACATCCCACACGGAGTTATCCGCGAGCGAGCCTCTAACCCTCTTAGGCGCTTTCACCTACGGATTTGTGGGGGCCGCTCTTGAAGTGGGAAGTCGCTTTCTTCTTCCTCTTCGTCGTCATCATCAGCGGACGAAGAGGAAGTCTCCTCTTCGGACATCACGTCCGGAGCGCCTTTTTGGCGAAGGCCCTTCTTGGCCCCTTTGGCCGCTGTCGGATTTCGGGTTCCGGCAGACCCTTGGGGTTCGAACACTGGGGTGCGCGTGGAGATCTCTCCCCTACCGATCTACGTACAATCTCCTCGCATGATCTAAGCTGGAAACAACGAGCAACACAAGGGGTGCGAGGTTTATACTGGTTCGGGCCACCGTTGTGGTGTAATACCCTACTCCAGTGTGTGGTGTGGTGGATTGCCTCAGGGGCTAACGATGAACAATACAAGGGAAGAACTGCCTCGCGAGAGGTGTTCTTGAGCTGGTGCGATGAACTGCTTGGGTGAGTTCAGTCGCCTCTCTCTCTCTGTGCTAGGGTTCTATCTGATCTCTCCCCCCTCTACTCTGTGGTGGCTAGCTCTATTTATAGAGGCCCTGGGCCTCTCCCCAAATAATGAGCGGGAAGGGCGCCAACAATTGGCCATTTTGAAGGGGAACATCTAGTACAAGTTATCCTAACCAAAGGTGGTCTTCGGCTTCCAAAAGTACTGGTGATAACGCCGTCTTGGGCTCCACGGTGACCTCCGTCTTGCCGCTCTGTTGGTCTTGGTCTCGTTGCACCGGAATGGTAACCTTTGCCCGATGCCTTGGCCTGTGCTTGCCCCCTTTGCACCAAAGGGGTAACAAGGACACTGCGGAGGCCGGCGCCCGCCTGGTCTCGATCGTCATGGCTTGCGTCACGGGCTCCTCATGAGGTGCCCCCGCCTTGATCTCTCCGCCTCCTCGCGAGCCCGCCTGATGAGGCTGCCTCTAAGGAAGCTTCCGGTCGTCCGCCCCGCGAGGCTTGGCCCCTCGCGAGGGTATTGAGCTTGAGCTGATGAAGATGGACCGCGCTGGGCCCCCACTTGAGCCACACCGCAGGCCGCAGGCAGGCAAGTCTGGGGATCCCCGTTCCCAGAACACCTACAATAGCCCCCGGGCCCAAGGCATGCCCAGGCTTGGCCTAGCAGGGAAGTGAAGGGGCAAGCGCGAAGCGCCGCAGGCCCTAACAGCCTGCGGCCTTGGGCGCCGCGTGGTGATTGATTGGACATGGGCGACTGCGCTTCCCCACGACGCCTCGGCGACCGCACGACTTGACGAGTCCCTGCATGCAGATAAACCGGTCATCATTACCTGCGATCGTGATGCTCGGCGGTTGGCCTCCTCCGGCCATAAGTACGGGGCTGCGCGAGCCCCTTCAGTCCATCCCTTCCTGCTGCTCCCTTCCTTCTTCCTTGTTCTTGCTCCTCCTTACGCCAATGGCACCAATCCGCCGGTTTTCTGCAGAAGAGAAGGGAAAGGCCCCCCGAGAGGGTCCTGACCCACTTCCGCCGATGAAGCGGCTGGTCCTCTGCCACCGAGATGAGGGTGCTCAGCAGGAGGCACCGAGGCCCTGGTACGAGCGGCCGCCGCCTGGGTTTCCACTACCCTTGTACGCCCGCGTCGTGGGTCCTGGGGTAGAAGGCGTCGAGCGACATCGACGGTGCCGCTGTCGACGCCGGTGAGTCACGGTGGTGCGCGTCGTTCCTCCTGGAGTCCACGCCGAGCGCTCCTCTCGCGAGCTCGTGCTCCACACCGTCATGCCTCCAAGCTCTTGGATTCGCCTTCCTCCTTCCTTCGCCTTCGAGATGCCGCCGAGCGGGGCTCTGGAGCTCTGGCTGTAGCATGCTGACTGCAGTAGCCTTGCGACCGGAGCGGAGGTCGCGGTCGTCGCTCCGGGCAAGGTCTTCATGACCCGGGACTGGGGCGAAATCACCCGGGTCTGCCGGACGGTAGGTGCCCTCGTAATTCATCTTGAATACGATGGCGCCTCCCTGATGTTCTTCAAGGTCTTCGATGCTGAAGGACGCCGGTTGGAGTGCTGCCCCAGGGAGAGCGGCAGGGGCAACGAACTAGCGAGGACCTGGCCCGCCCATCGGCCCCCCAGCAGCTCCTCAGGCAGCAGCGAAGGAGCTGGGGAATCCAGCGGCTCCCCCGAGCTCCTCGTGACTCCGGCGACAAGCGACGACAGCTACGAGCCCCCGAGCTCACGCCGTGCTCGGAGCGGGGCAGCTGCGTCTAGCCGCCGACGCCACTGATCTGGATGGGGTTGGCGCCGGCGTTGGGCAGCCCACTGTTGATGATGGCGTCCCTTGCGGAGGTGCGGGCGATTAGTGTTCCTTAGGATTTGTAGTTTTGTTCCCTGCGAGGAATCGAAGCAACACCCCGTGGGGGTATGTAAGGCGCGTGCCATGTCTTTTGCGAACATTATGTCTTAATATGAATCAATGTGAGGTGCTTGTTCTGTCTCGGCTCGGCTCCCCCATTCTATCCTCACGAGGACTTGGCGCTCTATGCTGACAGGTCCCAGTCCCTAGGCAGGCTTCAGTCGTCGCTGGTATGCCAGGTCGCGATGCCATGGTCAAGGCCAGGAGGTGAGTGACCCAAGGTTCGGTAAGAGCCCCCGAGTCACGATGCTCGGGAGGTCCCCTTTAGCACTCAAGCAGCCCTCGCTGGGCGAGAAAGGAAGGCAATGTCACCATGACAGAGCCGCACCGGGCGAGGGTTTGGCGCTGCGTTGGTCCAACTCTTGTAAGGGCGTGACTTATCTCTTGAGTTTGGTGTAGTTCCTCGATGAAGCGCCCGGCCCGAGTGGTGGCAGCTGAGGCGCTGCTGCATTAGGTCCTCGCGAGCTTCTTCCCACTCCCCCGCACTTTCCTTAATGCTCTACGTCCTCAGGTCCCGGCCCTCGTGCGAGCTCAGCCGCCGCTGGTATGACAGGTCGCGATGCCGTGGGTCAAGGCCAAGGGGTGAGGGCTGGAGAGCCAGTAGGAGCCTATGAGTCACGATGCTCAGACGCCCCCCTTTTAACGTGCAAGCGGTCCGTGCCGGAGAGAGGGAGAGGCAGCTCGCGATGTCCCCAGCGTTTCTCCTGGAGTAGGTCCTGCACACCAATCATGAAGAGAAACAAGACCTGTCGTTACGGTTGCGAGCCAACCTTTTGTCGCTCTGGGAAAGTGATTGGGGCACTGTGGGCCTGGTGAGGTGGCGCCTTGCGGGGCTGCCACGGCCAGAGCTCGACCACTCAGGTTTATCGGTGTTGCACGGACGGACCCGTGCGCAAATGCCGTGCCAGAGTGAGCGGCTCCATAGGTAGGCGTCAATCGAGCAGACGATTAGGTTAGGTATGTTAAGCACGCAGGAGGAAATTCATTTTAAGTAGACGCGGGAAAAGCAAACACCGCTGGGCCAGGCCCGAGCAGCTCGGGGATGATGCAGCCCGAGGGGCGCCCCCAACAAGGTAAGTAAAGAGCGTAAGCAAAACAGATACATGCCGCAGGGATGGACCCACGCGACCAGGGAATGATGCGGCCCTGTGGGCGCTCCCAGCTAAAAACGGAACTTAGAAAGATGTCACCTGGTGCCATTGAAGATGAAGCGATGTTGAAGAAGTGGGCGATGCGCGATGAAGACGTCGACCCTCACGAGCCCCCAGGCCCAGGAGCCTCGGGAGGCTCCGGGGGCATAGGTGGGTCTCCGAGGGCCATCTCCATCTCCACCAGGACCGCGTAGTGCCTAAACTCCTGAGCCTCCAGAATGCTCCTCAGCAGGCGCTGATGAGCGGCGACCGCATTCGACAGGTCGAAAGGCATGCGAACGTAGCTGTGAGGTGGACCCTTGCAATGCCCCACGCGCGAAGGCCATAGGCATTCCTGAGACGCGGCTCGGTTGAGCCTTGGCAAGTCGATGCAGACGCGCAGCCCACCATCCTCGCCTAGATGTGGGGCCACGGTGGGCAAGGAGTGGTTGCCGGGCATGACTCTCGACTCCTGTAGCTCCTGGGTGTTTCTTGCGATGAACTCCTGTGGGTTTGGTCTTCCTTGCCTTGTACATTCCTGAGGGAAACGTGCCTGGAAGCACCCCTCCAAGTGGTGCCCGAGCGCCTCCCTCACGACCTTGGCCAAGTCGGTGGCTCTCCAAGAAAGAGCCCCCGAGCCCTGCCTGAGGAGGGCACCGGGCGCGCCTTGCTATGCGAGAGAGGGTGGCGCTCCCTGATTGGGCGCAGATCCTGACGCAACACCTCCGGAGGCGCCTACCTCCTTGTGGCTTGGGCCAGGCGAAACCTTCTTCTTCTTAAGGGTCGCCTCGGGAAGTCTTCCGTTCCTGTGGTCCGGGTCTTCGATTGCTGCGGCTTGGAACACGCGCTCAAGTGAACACACTGCGTCCCTTTCTTCACAGGGTACGGTGATGACTCCACCGCTTCCTGGCATCTTGAGGACATTGTATCCATGGTGAGTCACTGCCATGAACTTGGCCAGGGCTGGGTACCCGAGGATGGTGTTGTATGGCAGACAGATGTGGGCGACGTCGAAGTCGATGAGCTCAGTGCGGTAGTTGTTGCGCTGCCCGAAGGTGACTGGAAGGCGAACCTGGCCTATTGGAACAGTGGAACCATCAGTGACTCCTGAGAATGGCTTTGTTGGATGAAGCTGATCGTACGACACTTGGAGATTGTCGAACATCTCAACGGACAGGACATTGAGTCCTGCCCCGCCGTCAATGAGGGTCCTGGTGACCTGCACGTTGCTGATGACCGGGGAGCAAAGCATCGGGAGGACTCCGGCCGTTGCCATGCACTTGAGCTGATCTGCTGAGCTGAACGTGATGGCGCACGCGGACGACCTGAGAGGGCGCGTGGCCTCAAGCTTCGGGAGGACTGCATTCACCTCGCGAGCAAACTGCTTGAAGATGCGCTGTGAGGCTGGGGCCTGCGCTCCACCCAAGATGCAAGCGATTGCGCGCGGCTCCTGGAAGCCCTCAGGCCCCTCGTCTTGATGTTGGCCTTCGTTCCTCCTTGGCGGTGGCGGCAGAGGTGGAAGGCCTGCGTTGCCGTGCGGGTGATCCTCACGAGGCTGATCTCTCCAGCCTCCCTCGCGAGGCTGGTCCTGCCAGCGATCCTCGCGAGGTCGGTCACGCCACCCTTGGTGAGGGCCACAGTATTCCCATCGTCCGCCACCTCTTCCTCCTCCTCCTCCTCCTCCGCCATAGCCCCTGTCGTTGCACTCAAGGCGTCGGCCGACACGTCCATCTCTCACGGCCCTGAGCTCTTGACATTCGTTGATGTTGTGGGTGTGGAGGTCGTGGTACACGCAGTACCGGCTGCCCTTGGATGACTCAGGCTGATCCCTGCCTCGCTTGGTGTCCAGTTCCGCTGCAAGCACGGCAGCACCCTTGCGCTTCATGTCCTTGGCCTTGGGCTTCTTCTCTTCTGGGTCGGCAGCCGGGAGTTCGAGGAGGGAAAGGCACCCTTCCTCAGCCCTGGCGCACTTGGTCGCCAAGTTGAACAGCTTCAGGGATGTGCACAGGTCTTCATGGATTGCTAGCTCCTCCTTCATCTTCATGTCGCGTACGCCATCGGAGAAGGCCGAGATGATGGCTTCTTCAGTCACCTTGGGGATTTTGAGGCGAGCATTGTTGAAGCGCTGGATGTATTTCTGCAGGGTTTCCCCTTGCTTCTGCTTGATGCAGCGCAGCTCGCTCACGGCCCGGGGCCGGTCGCGAGTGCCCTGGAAGTTGGCGATGAAGCGAGTGCGCATCTCGTCCCAGGAGGATATTGTGCCAGGAGCCAGGTACAGGAGCCAGGTGCGGGCCCCGTCCTTGTGCGCCATGGGAAACCAGTTCGCCATGACCCTTTCGTCTCCATTGGCGGCTTCGATGCATAGCTCGTAGAGCTGTAGGAACTCCGCGGGGTCCGCCGTGCCATCGTAGAGAGGAGGCAGGTCAGGCTTGAACTAGCCTGGCCATGCAACGCCGCGTAACTCGGGGGTGAGGGCGCAGCAGCCTGCTGTGGCCACCGATGCTTTTTGCTGGTGCTGGGCTTGTTCATGGGGATTACCGCGCGCCGCCGCTTGGAGCAGCGCGGGGTCTTGGCGTGGAGGTGCAGGGACGCGATCTTGGCGCGCCGGCACTGGGAGCGCGCGAGCACCTTCTTGGGGACGAGGGATCTCTTGGCAGCTCCTTTCTTGCTGCATAGGCGCCGGACGTGGAGGGTCTCACCCTGGGGCTGCGCGCCTTGGAGCCAGGGTGCCTTCTTGGGGAGGAGGTGGTGGAGGCACCTCCTGATCTTCGCCTCCTGCACAGAATGGAGAGCGAGGCGGCGAAAAGGAGAACAAGGGGGAGCCCCCTGCGGCGCTGACGAGCTCGGTGATGCGGGCGAGCCAATCCTCGTAGAGGTCATCGACGGGGCGGTAGTGTAGGAGCTCTCTTGCCAGGAGCAGCGTGGCGTGCGCGTCCGTGGGGGTGTGACGGGCGTGGGACGACGAAGCGGCTGGAGTTAGCGACGGTGTGGCGGTGCGGCCCTCCCGCCGTACCGAAGGATGCTGGGACGAGGCCTGTTGCTCGTTCCCCCCCGGGCCGGTAGCGGCGTTGGCGACCGGCGACGGGGAACGACAAGGGCGTCCGCCAGCGGGCGCCGTCTGGGCAACGCGGGTGGCGAGAGCAGCCCGACGCTCGGCGCGAGCCCGACGAGCGTCAGCCATAGACACGACGGAAGATCACATGCGAACAGCGGAAGAAAGATTCCGGTGCACCCCTACCTGGCGCGCCAGATGTCGGATTTCGGGTTCCGGCAGACCCTTGAGGTTTGAACACTGGGGTGCGCGCGGAGATCTCTCCCCTACCAATCTACGTCCAATCTCCTCGCGTGATCTAAGCTGGAAACAACGAACAACACAAGGGGCGCGAGGTTTATACTGGTTCGGGCCACCGTTGTGGTGTAATACCCTACTCCAGTGTGTGGTGTGGTGGATTGCCTCAGGGGCTAACGATGAACAATACAAGGGAAGAACTGCCTCGCGAGAGGTGTTCTTGAGCTGGTGCGATGAACTGCTTGGGTGAGTTCAGTTGCCTCTCTCTCTGCTAGGGTTCTATCTGATCTCTCCCCCCTCTACTCTTTGGTGGCTAGCTCTATTTATAGAGGCCCTGGGCCTCTCCCCAAATAATGAGTGCGAAGGGCGCCAACAATTGGCCGTTTTGAAGGGGACCATCTAGTACAAGTTATCCTGACCAAAGGTGGTCTTCGGCTGCCAAAAGTACTGGTGATGACGCCATCTTGGGCTCCACGGTGACCTCCGTCATGCCACTCTGTTGGTCTTGGTCTCGTTGCACCGGAATCGTAACCTTTGCCCGATGCCTTGGCCTGTTCTTGCCCCCTTTGCACCAAAGGGGAAACAAGGAGACTGCGTAGGCCGGCGCCCGCCTGGTGTCGATCGTCATGGCTTGCGTCACGGGCTCCTCACGAGGTGCCCCCGCCTTGATCTCTCCGCCTCCTCGCGAGCCCGCCTAGTGAGGCTGCCTCTGAGGAAGCTTCTGGTCGTCCGCCCCGCGAGGCTTGGCCCCTCGTGAGGGTCTTGAGCTTGAGCTGATGAAGATGGGCCGCGCTGGGCCCCCACTTGAGCCACACTGCAGGCCGCAGGCAGGCAAGTCTGGGGACCCCCGTTCCCAGAACGCCGACAGCTGCTTTCTTGGCCGTCTTCTCTGGCACCTCATAAGGTGCTGGAAAAAGCATTTTCGTCATTAACGGGAATTCTTGGTCTTCGGGCAGCGGAGCCGGGCAGTTAATCCCCTTAGCTATCTTGATCCAGGCCTGAAAACACGGGTACGAAAGCTTAGGCTTTTTCTCAAAATATGCTAGTAAAGGGTACGCCTTGAAAACATTAAAAGAACTTACCGGGTTAGCCTGGCGTTTTAAGCTAAGCCCACGATCTTCGATCGTGGGCGGTGGCGTCTCGCTGGCCTTGAAGATCACTTTCCAGATTTCTTCATGCGTCGTGCTGAAGAGCTCTAGTAGCGTATGGTGCTTGTCTGGATCGTACTCCCATAGATAGCAAGTCCGGCGTTGGTACAGAAGGACCCGACGAATGAGCATGACCTGGACCACGTTGACGAGCTTGATCTTCCTATGTATCATGTTCTGGACGCACGTCTGGAGCCCAGTCAGCTCGTCCGAGGGACCCGGTTAGGCCCCTCTCTTGCCAGGAGGTGAGCCACATCGGGATTCCAGATCGGAATTCGGGGGCCGCCACCCAGTTGGCATCACGCGTCTCGGCGATATAGAACCACCCCGATTTCCACCCTTTCACCGTCTCTGCATATGAGCCTTCGGGCCAGGTAACATGGGGCATCTTGCCCACCATGGCGCCTTCGCACTCTGCTTGTTGGCCGCTCACCACCTTCGGCTTCACATTGAAGGTCTTCAGCCATAGGCCGAAATGAGGCGGGATGCGGAGAAAAGCCTCGCACACGACAATGAATGCCGTGATTTTGAGGATGAAGTTGGGGGCTAGGTCATGGAAGTCTAGCCCATAGTAAAACATCAGTCCATGGACGAAGGGGTGAAGATGGAAGCCCATCCTGCGGACGAAATGTGTGAGAAATACAACCCTCTCGTGGGGATCTGGAGTAGGGACGATCTGTCCCTTGGCCGGGAGTCGGTGAGTGATCTCCTTGGCTAGATACCCGGCCTCCCAGAGAGCCTTGATATCCCTCTTCTTGACGGAGGAGGCCATCCACTTACCCCCAGCTCCGGATCCGGACATCTTTGGAGTGCTTTCTCGGACGAGCGAAAAGCTAAAAGCTTGGGCGCTGGAGCTCAGGGCCGGAAGGACCGAGGAGGAGCCGAGGTGTGGGTGAAGAAAGGGAATCCTTATCCCCTTATAAAGGCCATGAATATGAAGCGTCTCCCCACTCGCCTTAAACTCGCCTATTCCCAAGGGCGGTGCAAACGACACGGTTGGGTCGCGAACGCCCGTATTGATGAGAATCCCGTAATAAGGAGACACGGTCTCTTCTTCGACAGGACGTGCCAATGGCAACCGCGTCTCGAAATGTGGAGTGGCAGACGAAAAACGGTTTGAAATTATGACCAGACAGACGCGATGTCATATTGTAAAAAGCTGTCAGTAGATTAGACTCGTGTGAAAATATATTCTCTCTGCGGTTATGTATGGTGTGTGTGACAGGTCCGGATACTATCATCGCATCCGAAGACTATCTTGAAGTTTGGATAGAAGGGAACCCGCCTTGCAATGCCGAAGACAATTTGCGCGCCGGACTCCTCGTCATTAAAGCCAGGTTCAGGGGCTACTAAGGGAGTCCTGGACTAAGGGGTCCTCGGGCGTCCGGCCTGTTATCCATGGGCCGGGCTGATGGGCTGTGAAGACATTTAAGGCCAAAGACTGTACCTGTGTCCGGATTGGACTCTCCTTGGTGTGGAAGGAAAGCTTGGCGACCGACTATGAAGATTCCTTCTTATGTAACCGACTCTATGTAACCCTAGATCCCCCTGGTGTCCATATAAACCGGAGGGATTAGTCCTGTGTCGGTGTCAAAACCGGCGGATCTCGGGTAGGGGTCCCGAACTGTGCGTCTAGTATCGATGGTAACAGGAGACGGGGGACAAGATGTTTTACCCAGGTTCGGGCCCTCTCTATGGAGGTAATACCCTACGTCCTGCTTGATTGATCTTGATTAATATGAGTACTACAAGAGTTGATCTACCACGAGATCGTAATGGCTAAACCCTAGAAGCCTAGCCTGTATGACTATGGTAATGAATATATCCTTTCCGGACTAACCCCTCCGGTTTATATATACACCGGGGGATCTATGGTTTACATAGAGTCAGTTACATAAGAAGGAATCTTCACAGTCGGTCGCCAAGCTTGCCTTCCATGCCAAGGAGAGTCCAATCCAGACACAGGTACAGTCTTCGGCCTTCATGTCTTCACAGCCCATCAGTCTGACACATGGATAACAGGCTGGACGCCCGAGGACCCCTTAGTCCAGGACTCCCTCAGTAGCCCCTGAACCTGGCTTCAATGACGAGGAGTCCGACGCGCAGATTGTCTTCGGCATTGCAAGGTGGGTTCCCCCTTCCGAACTCCTAGTTGATCTTCAGATGTAATGATTGTATCCGGACTTGTATGCACAACCACAGAGGACATAATATTTCACGGGTCCAACCCACCGACCACTTTTTGGTATATGACACCACGCCTGCCCGGCCACTACTTGCGATCCGTTTTAGCCGGCCCGTCACCCCACGTCCCAAGACATGGCCGTATTGGCACGTCTTATCCAAGCGGAGATCGTGCCTCCCTTTTTAAGGTATTCCTGTCAACCCGGACGTGGGTAACCCAACTATCGCTTGGATACAACTCCTTGGAAACAAGCAAGTTTTTGAGGCCCAAGAGGAGACGTTTGATATTTGCAGCCTTTATATAGGGGTACATACCAATCTTTTTCTTCAACGCTTGCCTCTTTCTCAACCCCTGCTACCCCGAGTTCCAACACCCGGGTTTTGGTCGCTACCAGCCCCAATCATGTCCGGATCCAGCCGTCAAGGCCGGTGGGTAGCTGTAACGCCCTCGATGCGGCTATATCTCCCACGTGTCGAAGCACGACTTAGAGGAATAACCACATTGAAAGCAATGTCGCAAGTGAGGTAATCTTCACACAACCCATGTAATACACAAGGGAAAAGATACATAGTTGGCTTACAATCGCCACTTCACACAATTACATGAATAAGCATTACATCAACCAGATACAAACCAGGTCCAGCTACGGAACCAAAATAAAAGAAGACTACCCCAAATGCTACACAGATCCCCGATCGACCCCAACTGGGCTCCACTACTGATCAACTAGAACGAAACAACACAAAGGACAAGATCTTCATCGAGCTCCTCCTTGAGCTTGGTTGTGTCACCTGCTCGGTAACATCGGCACCTGCAAACTAGTTTTGGAAGTATCTGTGAGTCATGGGGACTCAGCAATCTCACACCCTCGCGATCAAGAATATTCAAGCTTATAGGAATGGTAAAAGGTATGAGGTGGAGCTGCAGCAAGCGACTAGCATATATGGTGGCTAACATACGCAAATGAGAGCGAGAAGATAAGGCAAAGCACGATCGAGAAACTATGATCAAGAAGTGATCCTAGAACAACCTACGTCAAGCATAACTCCAACACCGTGTTCACTTCCCGGACTCCGTCGGAAAGAGACCATCACGGTTACACATGCGGTTGATGCATTTTTTAATTAAGGTCAACTTCAGGTTTTCTACAACCGGACATTAACAAATTCCCATCTGCCCATAACCATGGGCACGGCTTTCGAAAGTTCAAATCCCTGCAGGGGTGTCCCAACTTAGCCCATAACAAGCTCTCACGGTCAACGAAGGATATTCCTTCTAGCGGGAAGACCCGATCAAACTCGGAATCCCGGTTATAAGACATTTCAGCAAGGTAAAACTAAACCAACAACACCGCCCGAATGTGCCGACAAATCCCGATAGGAGCTGCACATATCTGTTTTTCAGGGCACACTCAAATAGGTTAAGCTACGAGTAAATCCAGCCCTCAAGTTGCCCCGAGGTGGCCCCGCAGTCTGCCCAGTTCGGACCAACACTCAGAGGAGCACTGGCCCGGGGGGGTTAAAAATAAAGATGACACTTGAGTCTGCAGAACCCAAGGGAAAGAAAAGGCTAGGTGGTGAATGGTAAAATCAATGTTGGGAATTGCTGGAGACGTTTTATTCAAGGTGAACTGTCAAGGGGTTCCCATTATAACCCAACCGCGTAAGGAACGCAAAATCCGGGAACATACCACCGATATGATGGAAACTAGGGCGGCAAGAGTGGAACAAAACACCAGGCATAAGGCCGAGCCTTCCAACCTTTACCAAGTATATAGATGCATTAATTAAATAAGAGATATTGTGATATCCCAACAAGTAAACATGTTCCAACAAGGAACAACATCTCCATGTTCCAACAAGGAACAAACTTCAATCTTCACCTGCAACTAACAATGCTATAAGAGGGGCTGAGCAAAGCGGTAACATAGCCAAACAACGGTTTGCTAGGACAAGGTGGGTTAGAGGCTTGGTATAACAATATGGGAGGCATGATAAGCAAGTGGTAGGTATCGCAGCATAGGCATAGCAAAAGAGCGAGCAACTAGCAAGCAAAGATAGAAGTGATTTCGAGGGTAAGGTCATCTTGCCTGAGATCCCGCAAGGAAGAAGAACAAGTCCACGAAGAAGACAAATGGACGTTGTCGAACAGATCCTCACAAACGCGACGTTATCGGAACTAACCCAAAGAAGCAACACCGGAAAGAAGCACACAACATAGTAAACAACCAACACATGAACATGGCATGATGCACAATCAAGTATGATGCATGTCCGGTATAATGAAGTATGGCATGGCAAAGTGCACAAACAATCCTACAAGTTAAGTGGAGCTCATTATGCAACGGAGTTGCATATTGAAGAAAACACGACATGACTTATTTAGTTCTCTCTCGTTTAGGTACTCAACAATATTAAATGTTGTTAAACATGGAAAGAGGGTGAAGCAAATGTAAACTACCTATCTAGTCAAGGTTAAATGAGGCCGGAAACAACAAACAACAAATTCCGGTAAATCCCCATATGCATATTTTAGATTTGGTGCTGATCTGCCCTAAACACAATTTTAGAGTTATTAAACATGCAAGTAAAGCCACCATGTTGAACTAGGAAAAAATCTACCCCATTTACATATAAAGTTTATTAAATTTGGAGCTACGGTTATTTAGTTATGAATTAAATCATTTTAGCATGGCATAGGAGTAAATTTACTCAAACAACATTTAAAACATTTCAAACATAGATGAAAGTTGGATATTATGAAACTAGATGAATTTCTAAGCACTTTTCATATATAAATTATTTACACATGATGCATGATTAATAAGTTATTATATGCATGACAATGAGGGTTTTTCTGTAAAAAACTGCAGTCTCTGGATAATAGGCAAAATCGAAGATCTGTAAAAAAACATATGCGGGCCGAATCTGGAACAGGGGCCGAACAGGCAAGCGCTGGAGGCGGCTCACCATGGGCTTTGGCCCGTTTGTAGAGAGGCTTGGCAGGCCGGCGGGGCAAGCGGGCCGGCTGGATCTGGGAGGCTGCTGGCGACGCTGGGTCGTGGAGGCCGAAGGGGAAGCAGGCGGGGCGCGGTCAACGCAAGTGACTGGGCGCATCGTCCACCTCCCTCGAATGAAGCAGAGGTGAGGTAGGGGACTTGGCGCGGTGGCTTCAGGCGATGCGGGGCGCTTGACGACTCAGGGACTTGGCGGGGCGGCGGGTCACGCGGGGCCGTGGTCGAAGCGGACGAGCGTACTGGCTCGATGCAGAGGAAGATGGCCAGGTTCAGGGGACGGCGGCTTGCTCGGACTTGGGCGGACAGCGAAGAAGTTCCAGGCCGGCTGGACGGGACTTGGGGGCGCCGGCGGCGGGAACCGGGCGACGGGACGGAGGGGGCGCGAGCGAGGCTCTCGTCGAGGACCTCCGGGAAGCTGAGCAGCGGCGCAACGCAGAGCAGCAGAGGGACTTGCGGCGGAGCTTGGTGCCTCGCCTCGCTGGAAGACGAGCGGGACGGCGGCGGCTCGCGCTGGTTCATGAGCAGCAGAGAGCGAAGGTTAGAGGAGAACCAGAGAAAAAGGGAGAAGGGGCGCAAGTAGACGGCGACCTGCTGGCTTCTGTCGGCGCAGACGAGGAGAAGGCAGGGCCTCGGGCGCGGGGTAGTGAGGACGGCCTGCTGGAGCATGATTGGGGAGGAGCAGGGGCATGCGAGGAGCTGCTGTAGTTCGCGTGCTCTGGCACGGGCGGAGCCATCAGCGAGGAGAAGAGAGGTGAGGTGCGCTCGGGAGCTGCGCTGTTGTTGCGGCCTCGAGAAGAAAACAGAGGAGGCGCTCCTCTCTTGTGGGCTGGATCGAGGCAAGGAGGAGTTGGTGGCGAGCGATGGTTGGTGGGGAATGGATCCCGAGGGGGATTTGGTTGGCGACGGGACAAGCTCCCGAGGAACATGGGTGGTGGCAGCAGAAGGATTAGATGGATCGATGGGACAGGACTAGGGTTCCATCTATTTATATAGCAACGAGAATTTTTGGTTAGGGGTATTTGGTTCCTCCGATTTTAATCGGATGGTCGAGAAAGAAAAGATAGGAAGACCAAATAGGAAAAATGAGATGTTTTGTAGATGTTTGGGGATGATCCGGACACGACGGTGACGACTGCTCGGGTCGGGTCCGGGACAATTTTCGGACGCGCGAGGGGTGGGCCGCGGGCTGACGAGAGAGGTTAGGTTGGGAGTGGCGGTAGGTAGTGGGCTGTGTAGACGGTCTCGAGCTAAGAGAAGAGAAGAGAGGGAGGCCCGACGACTGTTTCCGGAGACCGAAAACGTCCGACGTTAGACCGGCTATACTGCCGCTATAGTTTAACGGTTGGGCTATCAAACGAACTCCGAATGCGATGAAACTTGGCAGGCGACCTACTAACACTATAACAACACCGCATGTCAACTTCCATCCCATTCCGAGAACATTTTCCGGCCACTTATAAAATAATATTTCGGACATGCCGCGGGCGCGTGCAAGTGTGTCTGGGCTCAGAACAGACAATGGAAGGAACTGGGAGAACCCGGGCTAATGCAAGTTTTGAAAACATGATGATGCAATGCACATGATGACATGATAAGATGCAACACGCAAGCAAATGACCAGCCAACAACAGCAAATAACTGGACAACACCTGGCCCATCGGTCTCGGGGCGTTACAGTAGCTTCTTCTGTTGTGGAGGAAGACATTGCAAAGCTTCGAGCGGCGAGGTACCTGACCGCTGAAATCCATCATCGGCTTCCTACCCAGGGGGAGGTTATTCCCACCCCCAGATCCGGCAAGAGGGTCATGTTCGTGTCCCACTTCCTCCGCGGGTTGGGGTTCACACTTAGCACCTTCGTCCGAGGGATCATGTTCTATTACGAGCTAGACTTTCACGATTTGGCCCCGGACTCTATTCTTCTTATTTCGGCGTTTATCGTCACGTGCGAAGCCCTCCTCCGAACTCCTCCGCACTTCGGCTTGTGGCTCAAGACCTTCGATGTGAAGTCGCAAGTGGTAGAGGGGGAGCAGGCCGAGTGCGGCGGCACTACAGTGAGCAAGCTTGCTAGCGTCATTTGGCTGAAAGGATCCTTCACCAAATCTTTTTGATCTGTGTCAGCAGGGGTGGTTCTATATCACCGAGCCCCGCAGCTCCATGTCGGCAACTGCGCCCGCATTCCGATCCAGCCCCCAATTCAGCTTGCATCGTGGATTAACAAGGGGCTGGATTGGGGATCAATGAATGATGTGCGAACTCTGCAAAGTCGCATCCGAAGCCTCATTGAGAGGGACATCGACATAGCCAACATCGTTCAAGTAATGCTAGTTCGTTGGCCCCTGCCGTGCCAGCAACAGCCTCTCCGCCTATGGGAGTTCAATCCAGAAGGGTCGCGGACTCTTCAGCACTTCTTTGGCACAACGGACGAATGAATGTGGAGATTATTCTTCGGGAAATGAAGGCAATGGTCGGACACCACCGAAGATGTCAGCCTAGACTGTAACCATCCGGATACCCCGGTAAGTACCCGTTTACTAAATACCTTATAGTCAGATACCCAGTAGCAAGATACCAACAGTATCATCCTTTTTTAGGGCTGGATAAAGAAGGTGGAACGGATTAGGTGTCTGGCTCCCCTTCCCGAAGACTCAGCTAATCCTGTGTTAATAAGGATGCTTGCCTCGATGCCATACTAGGCACCAACAGGGGAGGGCAAAAAGACCCAAGATGACCTTGGTTCCGGAGGTAAGTCGGACACTGAGTCCGGGGAAATCGACCTTTCCTCGCCCGAAGACGGAGGCGGAAAAGGACCCAGTATCCCTTCTCCAATCAGGAGAAAAAGGGCCGCCTTCGAAGAGTAGGAGGGGCGGTCTTCCAAGAAGGGCAAGATGCCACTGTCGACTGGCTTGGGTTTGGAAAGTGACGCCGTTGAGCAGCTCCGACAGGGGGACAAGCCCTCGGCCAAACCATAAGAGAATCTAGAGTACTTTGATAGCGTACCGCTCCGTTATTGTTACCGAAGATACACGTAACACATTTATGCGTTTTTACAGGTCGACACAGAATTTTTCTGGGCGATCCTTTTCTTCGGGGAGTCTCCTCTCAGAGATGATGGAGAGTGAGACGCCTCCTCCGACCTCCTCACCCAATAAGGCGGATGACTCTGAAGTGTCATCGCGGAGGGTCCCTTTAGACCAGGGGACAGAAGAGGCAGTACCCAAAGGTGGACCTCCAACCATCCGGGATCCCGGGGCTGCTGATAACAAAGGCCCCGGACTATCTGGTTCACAGCCGACATCGATTTTGAAGATGGGTGAGCAGATTCGTTCATAGGATGATTGTGCTTTTGGAGCAGCTTTCGGAGACCAGGGGACTCCGGATATGTTGCGGGACATGTTGCGGAAAGCATCCGTCTCGGGGGAACAGCGTACCTTGATGGGTACAGTGATTGAAAAGATTTCGTCCGCGAAGAGCGGATTAAATGAGGCCTTCATGAGCCTACTGAAGGGCTTCGAGGTTTGTGACATAATGTTTTCAGCTATGTTTCATTTGCAAAGATGCGCCTGTGTATAGGTAGTAGCCCCGGATACTCGGGTTGGATTCCGCTGGGAAGCAAGACGGAGGATCGAAAAGGATTGTTTGAGGACTAACCTGATCAACTTTGAACACAAGATGCTTCCCCCTTCGCCGCTTCCCGGACTATGGAAATTGCCGATTTGCAGCGGAAGCTTGATGTGGCAGGGGATGATCTAGCTTTAATCAATATGCGTCTTGATGAGTCGCAAGGTATGTATTCGGGGCAATCGTCATACATTTTTGTGGTATAAGCATGATGCTGAGATTTAGATGCTGGAATATGCATGGCTGCAGATGGTGCTGCCGCCGTTGAAGTTCTTCGAGCAGAGCAGGCCCGGGCCAAGGAGCAGGCCTGTCGTAGTAATGCTGCTGCCGAAAAGGCTTCGACTAAATTAAAAGCCAAACAAGCTGCACGGTGCCAAGATGAGGAGAGGATATCCACTATGACGCTCGAATGGAGAATGCTACCACCCGCTGTGAATTTCTGGAGAAGGAGAGTAAAGCCTTAATGGCTGATCTGGACAAGGCCTTACAAGAGGCTAGAGCAGCACGGTCGGAATCCAGAGCAGCCCGTGAGGAGGTTCGACAAGCGAGGGAGATTGCGGCTGGAAAGCCCTTTCTGCTGGAAACTAAGTTCGGTGACCCGAACTATGCCCATCTTAAGCAAGTATGGAGTTCTCCGGACGAGTTCTTGGACTTGCCGAAGAGTTCTGCCGATCACTACAAAAAAAATACACTTCCGTGATGATACGTGTTTGTCATAGTAGGTCGCGTTTTTTGTCATGCATGTACATCCATGACGATTTTATGACAGAATCAAGATAGTCATACCTGTGCTGTCGTAGAAGTGTTCCATGACATTACCAAAATTATCATCATGGAAGTGTGCACTTCCATGACGATAAATCACGCATCACAGAAGTGCTTTCGTCAAGGGTGACCGACATGTGGCATCCACCGCAACGGAACGCCGTTAAGCTATCGGGTCGGGTTTTGGATCCGATAACCCGTTAACAACCCCGACCAATGGGGATTTTCCACGTGTAAAATCATCATTGGCTGGAGGAAACACGTGTCGGCTCATCGTTGGGACAGATGTCATCCACTCATTAGACAGAAGGCGCCTATGATATGTCGAAACGTGGCATGGCCCAACAGAGGCCCATTCCTGTGAAAAGGCCGACCCGTTTGACTTGGTCAAAAGGTGGCGGGCCGGCCCATGGAAAGCCTGTTAACGGCCTGTTCGCATACAGCCCATTTACAGCCCGCTAACCCAGGGCCCTTTACGCCCTATCCGAATTAGGCGGCCAGTAGCGTCATCTGGGCCATCCAATATGATTCCAGCCCATGTTCACTTCTGGCCCATGTATGGCCCATGACGTCTTTCGGCCCATATGAGGCCCTATGTAACTCTTGGCCTATTAACGGCCCTTGGTGAAACTGGCCCGTAATGAACAGTGTATCACTTTATACCCATTAACGACCCGTTATTCCGTCGGGCCGTTTCCAGCCCATGTTATATTTCGGCCTTCTTAGAGCCCATTTATTCTTGGGCTCATTTCCAACATTCGTTTACTTACGGCCCATTACTGTCATTTTCTGCTTGTGGGCCAAATTCAGCCCGTGGTACAGTCGACCCGTTTGTGGTCCGTTAATACGTTGGGCCATTTTCATAGCATCATCAAATACGGCCTATTAACAATAGCCCGTTTACGGCCATAATGCGGCCTGTTATTGGCCTAGGTTTGGCCAATCGATCATACGTCACGTATAAGGCCCATTGATGATACGGCCCATAGAAGGCCCATTGTTTCTACGGCCCGTAGAAGGCCTACTGTTTCTACGCCCCGTAGAAGGCCCACTGTTTCTACGGCCCGTAGGAGGCCCAGTGTCACTACAGTAAATATTAGCCCATGGTTATTGTGGCCTAGTTTTAAAAAATAGGTTATTGCAGCCACTAGCAAACCGCAGAAAAAGAACTGCACTGACTACAAGCAAACAAATAAACAAGACAACAAGGAAATAAATAAGCAAGCAACTTATGCTAGGCTATCACGGCTATTACACATATTACATCCACTGGGCATCAAAGTTCGCCACCAGTGCAAATATAGGGAACAAAGTAGCATATAAACACCGCAGCAAAACAAGTCCAGAACTGAAACCACTTTAGAAGAGTTCAAGAAACAATATCCTGGGTACCCATAATGCTGGCAAGATGCTTAGCAAGCTTATTAACTTTCTGTTGTTTGGTGCTTAAATCCTCCAGCGCTTGCTATTGCACAAGAAAGGACTGGTGTTTATCAGCCACAGTAACTTGTTGTTCGAGTTACTGGCCAGTACCGCTGGCACAAGCACTTGTAGCTGGCTAGTACCACTGTCCTGTTCAAGAACCCCTCCAATTCAAATGGTTGATAAACAAGAAAAGAAATTGAACGTACAGACATTGTATGATAGACAGATGTGGTAATTCACATATATGTTGTCTAACCAAACAGGACAACATGACACAGTTTCACATATATGATACCTAACTAAACAGGATAGCATGACACAGTTTCAGATATATGATGGATAACTTAACAGGATATAATGGCATAATTCAACATATGATGAGTACCTAAACAGGATGACATGACACAACTATATGATATCTTTCTAAAATAGGTTGGGATGAAATAATTCACATACATGTTGTCTAAGTATACAGGATGGCATGATATAATTGGCACAATTGATTCATATACTAAGCAGCTGGCACTCGCATGTATGATCTCTAAACTAAGCAAATAGAATTCAATATGGTGCATATGATGTCTAAACAAAGCAATGCAAGACACCATATGCATCATATGAGAAATATAAACATTGCAACTTAGAGCATACACCTCAGGTGGGATATAGGACTGGTCATCTGTCTCTGAATCCTCCTTTGAGGAGCTCCTTGTAACCATCGAGATATATGCTTCAACAGGTACAATTGCCTACTCTGAAGACCTTGTGTTTCACTGCAGATTTTTCCATAACCGGCTCAAATGGCTGATACACATGAAGAGTAGTTCAATATACACAGATTGTCGACAAATGGAATACGTCATGAAAAAAAAGATGGCATGAGATAATTCACAAATATGATGCCTGGCTCCATGGCGGAGCATAATTCACATATATGATAACTGGCTGAAAAGCATGACATTGCATAATTCACATATCTGATATGAAAGCAAACAAGAGGCATTCACAAAAAGCATGTCTAATCTAAGCAGATGGCATGGCAATGCAAGACACCATATGCATGATATGAGCAATATAACCCAGCCAAGTTGGGGGGGGGGGGGGGGGGGGGGGGGAATATGACTAGTCATCTCTCTCTGAATCCTCCTCTGAGGAGCTATCTGTAACCAGCAAGAAATCTGCATCGACAGGTAGCACTGACTGCTCAGAAGACCTTGTTTTCACTCCAGATTTTCCCGTAACCGACTCAAATGGCTGATGCATAGGAAGAGTAGATGAATGTATAAACATTGTTGACAAATGGAATACAAATATATGGCACGATACAATTCACATATACGATGACTGGCTAAACAGGATGGCATTGCATGATTCACGTATATGATGCCTGACTAAAGAAGATGGCATTGCATAATTCCCATATACTCCCTCCGTTCCTAAATATTTGTCTTTTTAGAGATTTCAAATGGACTACAACATACAGATGTATATAGACACATTTTAGAGTGTAGATTCACTCATTTTGTTCCGTATGTAGTCACTTGTTGAAATCTCTAAAAAGACAAATATTTAGAATGGTGAGAGTATGATATAGAAACCAAACAGGTGGCATTCACACAAAGCAAATCTAAACTAAGATGATGACATATAAGATGTATAATGTAAGCAATGGAAGGCGCCATATGCATGATATGACCACCATCAGCATGCCAGGTTAGAGCAAACACCTCAAGTGGTAAATAGGCGTGGTCGGCTCCTTCTGAATCTCCATCTGAACAGTTATCTTCCTTTGGAATACAATTTGGAAATGCAGGAGGGGGGGGCACTTCTCCCACCATGGAGCGACGTCTGCATGACATTATATTCGCACGCAACAGTCTTCTCTTTTTCTCTACATGTTTAGTACGATTGTGTACAATATCTGACATGCATAATAAAAAAATAGTTAGATTTTGTAAGGCCTAAAGGGTGCATGCAAAAATCAAGACTGATGGTAGCAAACGAGTGGATGGATCCAAAAAATAATGATAGCAGGTAGATTATAGCTTCGGTATAAAAAGATAGACAATGGATCATCTATTGTTTGTTGCCCATCCAACATGAACCACATAGAAGACCCAGGTGAACTAGATAGTAGACAGATACTATTCGTTGCTGGCTCGATATGAGACCCATGGGCAATTCAAAACTCAAGATTGAACGATAAAGTAGCAGGTAATAATAACCGATGTATAACGTAAGCAAACACAAAAGACTGCGACCTCTCTTCCGGAATTGTGTAGTCCTCAGGTTCATCTACTCAGTCGATGATGGTAATGCAGTTGGCGTGGCTGCCGGCAACGGGGAAGATGATCTGAGGCGGCGAAAGGAAGTCTGCAGGGGGGATCTCTGCTGCAGTGAACGCTTCTGTCGATGGTGCACCTCAGGTGGGGTGGATGAAGGCATGGCAGGAGCAGGACATAACACACAGAGTTTTCTTTGGCGCCTATCTGAAAATGAAGTAAATCTGTAAGGGCTCCTTAGAATTGGAGGATTCTATAAACGCAGGGACAGGAAAAACACAGGAATAGGATAGGAATGCACGTACAAAATAGAGCATTTGGAAACATAGGATTTCAGTCAACCTGGGTGTTTGGCTCACATGAATTGGAAGAACAGAGGAATGGAGAAACAAAGTGATGCGACGAGTGTACAACCTCTTTGGCATAGCCTTGTGGACCTCAGCATCATTGGGTTGGACGTGGAGGATGGTGATGATGCTAGTGTGACTGTCAGAGGCGGGGAAGAAGATCCGAGGCCTCTGGAAACGGCGCCGAGGGTACTGATCCGCTGTGATGGACGGTTCGTCATTGGAGCAGCTCCGCTAAGGTGTACGGCGACGATGTTGAAGCATGACAAGACAGACAACGTTAATCTGAAGTGGGACCCTAATATCATCTGCAATAGATGATGTAAAATACATCACCAAAAGTGCTAGATGTAAAATGCATCAGCTGCGCCACGGCTGCTCCGACAGATGCTGTAAGTACTGTTCACTCTGAACTTAACTGAAGAAAATGAACTTCACAGTTGAAACTGAATTTTACTGTCGAAATTGATTGAACTAGTAACAGACGCTCGAGCAGGGAACGCACTAGCAGAGAGCAAGTCGTGCAGTAGCACCACGAGCGAGTGCTAAAGCAACAACTCTTGTAGCTGCCGGAGGTCGTGAAGTAGCAGCAGCGCAAGCGAGAGCAAGAGCAGAGCAGCAACACGAATGAAAGCAGGAGCAGTGCAGCAGTGCGACCGACAACAAGAACAGAGGCACAACGCGAGCGAGAGCCAGAGCAGCTGCAGCTAGTGCCGTTGTGGAAGTCGCCGCCGAGGAAGCAACGACATGGGGGAGAGACGCTGTGGATGATGTGGCCGGCGATGGTGCCGTCGATGGAGACACGCCATGTCTACTCGGTATCGAGCACCGGCAGCCCCGTGAGATCGAATAAAAGATAAAATGCAGCGGTGAGTGCAGAACCTCCTTGGTGGCGCCGAGTTGACCTCGGCTTCATCGGAGGAATCGGTGAGGGTGTTGTGGTTCCGGTGGGGCAGGTCAAGACGACGCTGTGGGGATTGAGGTGGCGCGATAGACGAGGCAAACATCGGGGCTGCTCCTTGGAGGTGGAGGACGGGGCGGCTGATCCGGCGGGACGACGAGATCGACAACGGATCCTCATCCGGTGCGGTGGATGAGGGACGGCGAGCTGTTGCGGTGGATGACATAGCCGGGGAAGAGTCTCCGGTTGGGCGGTGGTCAGGAGGCAGACGGAGGAGCGTGGGGTTTTGCGGCCTCGGTGTACGAATGGGGGGGCGAAGGGGAGGGGTGAGCCAAGCTTAGGGACGTGCTTGTCCGGAATGTAGGGTAAGTTACCAGCGTACCCCCACCGGTTTTGACACCGCGACGTGGAACTTCATTTCCGGTTGAGGGGTAGAAGGGGGATTTCGCGTGTCTGGGCTGCGGGAGCGATTTTGGATGAGGAGGGAGTTCTCGCGCACGTCCAAATTTCGGGATAACAAGGCGCGACGCGGGTTGAAGAAGCGGGAGTTTCAAAGCAGGTGAGACAAAAGATACTCGAGCTTGAAAATTTCAGGATAACAAGGTGCGGATTCCTTGTTCGGCAGAACAAACTTAACATGTAAAAAAACAATTCATACAAGACACAAGAGAGTCATATCCCCTTTTACTATATTGCTATAGATGCCATTGAAAAAACTACAAGAAAAATGTAAAAAAATCGGGAGAACAAGATTACCATGCATAGTACCAAATTGATTCGCACTTCCCTCAACAACAACAAAAAACAAATCAATTCCCACCAAAGAAAGAGTAATGTCCCTTTTTATATGATTACAGATGCCATGATCTCGAATTTCGATTTTTGAATCCATGTTATGTTGAATTCGAATATATCATTAGGTGACCTTGCGGTTTATAATTGATGTAGTCGTACATTTTGATCTTCCATCATATATGAACATTTTACTCCACCATGTGAACATATATATTGTCGTCTACCATATGGACTAAATTTGAATCAATTTTCCTTACTTGAATATGATTGTTGTCAAGTTATACAATAATTTAAATATTATTGATAACAAAAAACATACATATAGCAGTAATCATATTTCACTATGAACTACATGTACCATACGCTCTCCAATTCAAATATTTGTATCCATTTGATGTCGAATTCAAATCATAGTACATTATTGGTCTAGGCAGCGAGATGTTTGGGATAATCTAAACCCTGTTTTCATACATATAATTTTTGGCTGAATTGGGACAAGTTTTGGTATAAGCCTCTTGCAAAACCGGAGATTCTCTCAACAAGCCTCGTGGTTCCGAGAGGGAACGTGTCACCTTTGTGTGCGAAACGATATACGCTACCTCCCCCCTGATTTTATTTACAGAGGCAACATAGAACTATATGAGTGCCCTGTTAAATTTTGGAATTATTTCGGGTTCATTTAGCCTTTTATACATTAATTTAGTTTCTGGACTTTTAATGTGCATAATCTAAATATGAATTGCATGCACATGCTCCGGTGCACCAAAGTGGGTTGAAAAATCACATGTGTGTCCCTGGTTGAATTTCTAGGTCCCATGGAAGAAATGAGAATGAAATTTAAACATCTGGGCATCATGACTTGGCCGAGAACATCGATAAACTTTGATTTTAAATTCATGTAAATCAAACTCGCCTGGAAATCATGAAACTTGGCATGGTGTCATGTCATGGCACTAACATGTTGTGGTAAAAAATTGGGCCGATTTGGAAGCTCGTGGTTCTAAGAGGGAACGTGCCACCTTTGAGTGTGAAGCGATATACTTTGCCCCCCTTGAGTTTCTTAACAAAGGCAACATAGAACTACATTAGTGCCCTGTTAAATTTTGGAATTATTCCGGGTTCGTTTGTCGTTTTTATACATTAATTGAGTTTCTGGTCATTTAATGTGCATAAGTCAAATTTGAACTACAAGCACATGCTCTCGTGCACCAAAGTTGGTTGAAAAATCACATTTGTGTCCTCGGGTGAATTTCTAGGTCCCATGCAAGAAATGAGAATAAAATTAAAACATCTGGGCATCGTGGCTCGGCCGAGAACATTGAGAAACTTGGTTTTAAAATTCTTGTAAATCCAGAACACGTCTGAAAATCATGAAACTTGGCATGGATGTCATGTCATGGTACTACCATGTTGTGGTAAAAAAATTGGCCGAATAGGAATAGATTTTGGTATAAGCTTTTGCAAACCGAAGCTTCTCTCAAGAAGGTTCGTGGTTTTGAGAGGGAACGTGCCACCTTCGAGTGTGAAACGATATACATTGTCCCCCTTGAGCTTATTTACAAAGGCAACATAGAACTACATGAGTGCCCAGTTAAATTTTGGAATTATTCCGGCTTCGTTTGGCCTTACTTACACATTAATTGAGTTTTTGGTCATTTAATGTGCATAATTCAAATTTGAACTACAAGCACATGCTCCCGTGCACCAAAGTTGGTTGAAAAATCACATTTGTGTCCTCGGGTGAATTTCTACTCCCTCCTTCCATCTATATAGGTCCTAATGCGTTTTTCGAGGCTAACTTTGACCAAACATTAGAGCAATAATATATGACATGCAACTTACACAAAGCATACCTTCAATTTTGTATGTTAAAGGAGCTTCCAATAATATAATTTTCATAGTATACATCTCATGTGCTATTAATCTTGTCAATAGTCAAAGGCTGTATTGAAAAACACATTAGGCCTTATATAGATGGAAGGAGGGAGTAGGTCCCATGCAAAAAATGAGAATAAAATTCAAACATCTAGGCATCGTGGCTCGGTCGAGAACATTGAGAAACTTGGTTTTAAAATCATGAAACTTGGCATGGTGTCATGTCATGGTAGTACCATGCCGTGGTAAAAAAATTGGCTGAATAGGAACAAATTTTGGTATAAGCTTCTTGCAAATCGGAGCTTCTCTCAAGAAGGCTCGTGGTTCTGGGAGGGAACGTGTCACCTTTGTGTGCATAATTCAAATTTGAAATACAAGCACATGTTCCAGTGCACCAAAGTTGGTTGAAAAATCACATATGTGTCCTCGGGTAAACTTCTAGGTTCCATGCAAGAAATGGGAATGAAATTCAAAATTCTGGGCGTCGTGGCTGGGTTGGAAACATTGAGAAACTTAGTTTTTAATTCCTGTAAATCCAAAACACGCATGAAAATAATGAAACTTGGCTTGGTGCCATGACATGGCACCAACATGTTGTGGTAAATTTGCAGTCCGATTTGCGAAGGCGCACACATTAACAATCAACAAAGTCATTTTGGAACAAGTGTTGTCACATTACAATCGGAAACACAAGTATTATTGAAACCGTGGGCATTCTACTTACTAGTACTATTTACGTGCCGCCACGCGTCCCCATTTTTTATTAGATAGGAGGCGCCGTGCAGGGTAGCTATTTGAGTAAGAGAGGCGTGCGATCAGACCCCTGCGCGTGCTTATCGGGAGGAGAGCCCTTTGACCTCCATCTGCCGTCCACCTCTCTCCCAAGGTCTCCATTAATGGCGCCCGAGCCTCTGTTTAATGGCGTGGCTATGTCTCACTCGACTGAGATTTAAGAGAGAAAAAAGAAAATCTAAAAGCACAGATCTTGATGTAAGATCCGACGGACCTATATAGCATCTACTGCGACTTATAGAAAGACTGATGAATATATAAGGACGATTAAATTTTTTTGATCAAAGAAGGGCTTGCCCCTTCCAATTTTCATTACTGAAAACCACCACAATTCACAAGAAGTTCAGCACAACTCCAGCCTAACACGAAGGACTAAAAGCTACCAGATTGAAATCGCAACATCCCAAGAGGCCAACAAAGGCCAAACATCCGCGCTAGAACCCAACATTTCACAACCGACGACACAATCCACATCCTAAACCGATTATTACATCAAAAGAAATGAGGAAACTAGTCTCCACGGCGAGCGGCGATGAGCTCTTTCCTGTCCTCAAGACGCTGCTTGAGAACATCCACGGATTCCTCCACCAGCCTTTGGCGCTCGTTGCGGAGCATGTCATTCTCGTCCATAAGATTCTTCAACAAGGCACTGGTCTCCTCCTGCAAGTCTGCACTTCGGACGATCTTCTCCTTCAGCAGGTCGCGCTCGGCCCGGCGCCTCTCATTGCCCTCCCTTAGTTGCCGGATGACGCCGGTAGCCTGTTCAAACGAGGCTATCATGTCATTCTACAACCTCGCCGAGCCGGAGATCTAATCCATCTGGCTATGGACGATCGCATGCATGCGCCTGTAATAGTCGTCGCCTTCCCGTGAGAAATTTTCCTAGGCCGCCGCGGCATGGCGGGACAACTCTGCTGCATTCGTGGCGCGGCGGGACATCTCTGCTGATTCTGCGGCATGGCCGGACCAGTCTGCTGCATCGACGGCGCGGCGGGACCTCTGTGCTGCTTCAGCGGCGCGGCGGGACCTCTGTGCTGCTTCTTTCGCGTGGCGGGACATGTCGGCTGCTCTCATAGCAAGGCGGGACATCTCACGTGCTTCCGCTTCCATGCTCGCCTCTCCCTGGTGGCAATCTCTCGACCCAGAACTCACACTGGTCATGGCAGACGCAAGGGAAGGATGCTGAATGACTTGTTTATTTTTGTGGATGAGGAGTTGAGGAGGAATGTGCAGTCATCTTGGCATACTAGTATTTATAACCGAGTACTAATACGCTCCTAAGTGGGAAACCGTTTAGGTTGTGATCGGTGTGAACTGGTTTGCAATTCAATATAGCGTGGAGTAATTTGGAATGTGACGAGAGGCAAGCTCAAAATTTATTGACGGTTCTATTTTTGAAGTGCGACACTATTCCCGGATGGAGTACTTTTTCTAATCCCTCCATTCCGGTTTTATAGGGCTTATCTCAAAATTTTAGTTTTTACATTTTATAAGGCTCAA
Source organism: Triticum urartu (assembly GCF_003073215.2). Classification (NCBI taxonomy): domain Eukaryota; kingdom Viridiplantae; phylum Streptophyta; class Magnoliopsida; order Poales; family Poaceae; genus Triticum; species Triticum urartu. Next base: position 125,880,075 of record NC_053024.1, on the reverse strand, counting down.
TTTGTTTGTCCCCAACACATGTTCAGATTCCAAGGTGCATTAAATCATTGCATGCAAGTATTAAGAGAAAATTGACCAACGCATGTACTTTATGCATGCATGCATTGCAATTAATGCATTAAACCTATCTCTCGGGACTTCTCGCACACACCATCGTGCCACCCACAAAAACTTGTACTCTGAGTTTAGTAGTATGTTATACAGGAAGAGAAGAGGTGCACGCACGCACTCGTCCTCTCACACACGCGTCTATTTTTTCTCGAAAAGGAGGATGATGACCCCCGGCCTCTGCATCTGGGAGTCAGACACGCAAATTATTGAAATATATCGAGTGTAGTGCTTTGATGTGTTGCGTCAACTCGTACATCAATGAGAAGTTTGATTATCCTCTCCCTCGCATACTCTGCACCTGCCTTTGGCTGTATGACAGGTTGGCCACACACCTGTAGGGCCCACCTGTCATACACGCAAAGGTAGGAGCATCCCTCCCTAGCCCATGAGCGTGGTGGCTGGCAAGACTAGGAGAAGCTTTCGCTACACGCTCTCCCTCCCGCACGCGGTGGACATGCAGCAGTTCAATCGGTGTCAGATGGCCAGAAGCGTACTGTAGTACTCCTCCAGTGCAGTAGTGTTCCATCATTGTTCGACTTCCCAAAGAGGCAAGAGCCAAGCGCAGCCCGGACGCTCGTGTGGCAGTTTCATGTGTATAGAAGTCTAGGATAGCGTGTACCGTGCCTGTAAGCTTAAAATCGTTGGGGTCGGCTCCATGCTATGTCGCCGTCTCGAAGTTTTAAAAAAAAATTAAAATAGTCTTCTAGCCCTGCCCGAAAACTGCCGCGCGTACTGCCCGGGAAAAGCCCCGCCCTCAACTTTTAACTACGCGAAAATAGTTCGAGCTTGTTCGTTCTATATAAATACAGTACTTACTATGTGTTTATTCACCTGTGGGGTTGTTCAATGAATGGAGGGGCGGGGAGCACAAGTGAACAATACTGTAGTACTACTAGTAGTAAGTAGGAGTCGTACAGTAGTCACCTTAAATAGAGAGTTTCTTTTCTTTAAAGCCACGTACACAAATTGAAACGCTTGTTGTGGAGAGAAAAAAAGATAATCACTCCACTATCTATGGACGCAGGGGCCTGAGCACTTGCTTTACTAGGGTTGCTCTCTTCATTATCTCATCCTCTCCAGATATAAACAATATAGTGGTAGCGACATTTTCTCTCTGCTCACCGCTGGTCACAGATCTGGCCGGATCCCTTCGGCCGGTGTGTGTAGAGGACTAAAAGGTGCATCATTCACGCGGTCATCCCCGCCGAAGGAGGAAACCCACAGCTGCCGGAGGGGCCCGATCCTCTGCCCGTGCCATTCTCTCTAACACATGGCCGGCTCGGGAGGTCCTCCGACCCTTCTTCCTCCCTGCCGTATTGTCCGCAGATCCGACCTGCCGCCGCCGACATCCCGGCGACCCTCAGGTATAAGTTCTTTGAAAGCGGCATTGCTCTACTGCCCCAGCTCCCCACGTGTCTGCATGTGCATCTTTCTCTACTCCCATCAGCTCTTCCAAAGCCACCTAAATTTTTAGTATTATTAGAGGTAAAGCTACTTCATGCATTCGAATCTAGGGCTTTGTTCAAACAACGAGGAAAGGGGGGAAAGTTGTAGCATGAATCTAGGACTTGATTCAAAGAGGAAATAATATGGTGAAAGTAGTAGAGACCACATACCCAACCGGTCTCTTGGTTGAAAAGAGAAATAATGGGAATGCGGTACAAACTGGATAAGGAACAGATCTATTATTGGTTGAAAGAAGGATAGAAAGTGGCGGCTGGTGGACAAGTCAACAGAGTATGTCCAGGGTTAGATTTGCTGCCATCACATAGTAAAAGGTCTCCAGGATTAGATTTGCTGCCCTCACATAGTAAAAGGTCTCGGGATTATATTTGTTGCCCTCACATAGTAAAAGGTCTCCAGGAATAGATTTGCTGCCCTCACATAGTAAAAGGTCGCCAAGATTAGATTTGCTGCCCTCACATAGTACAATGGCACTCCTGCTGTTTTCCCCAGTATGATAAGTAAGTTGCTCCTTTACGCTGCTGAGTGTCCTGGTGTCCCCACGGTCCCAGGCCCTTAAACCAACTCTTTAGCTGCTGTTGATTTACTATGTCTGGTAAACAAGCAATGCCACCATTAAAGTAATCCCATGTTTGAGGAATCTCATTGTTGATCGTAATGCTTCTGGTAACATGAAGCATCGCTGATGTTTTAAAATTTCTACTATCCTTGCGTGATTGCCATGAACATAATTAAGATGCTTCTTTTCATTTTGTATATGTTTTGTTTATTCTTATTGACCAGCAACTGTTTACTTTCTATCTTTTTGTGCAGATAGGGATATCCATTTCACCTTGTTGCTATTGTGACCTTTTGGTGGACTGCACAAAACACTTTTTTTTGGAATGAGTGTCTTGTGCAGTTCAACTAAAATGTCATGTGGGCAACATCTCTCAATTTTGGTGGAACTACACAAAATGGTGATTGAAGTTTCCAAAATCTCTGTCAAGTTCTGCTGGTAATCTCGTGCAACATTTTATTAGCCTTTGCAAGATGGAGTCATCACTGTCACCACAATGGCACTTTATTTTAGTGGAACTGCACAAAAGGATAAGAAAATTATAGTTGCACCTTACATGAGCCGGACAGCCAACCTTAATGTTCCTCAATTTTAGTGCAACTACTAAAGAAGAACCTGCCAGCTCACAAGAGCAAGTACTTCTTGCTAGCTGAATGATGCAATCTTTGCTTCATTTCAGCTGAACTACAGAAAAAGGCACATGAATTGAATCATGGAACTCCAGGTAGACCTCATCCAAGTAGAGCTGGAGGTTGAGTTCAATGAGGCCACTATTAAAGCGAAATCATGCTCTCCTGTCTCCTTGTTTGTGCTGTGCAAACATGCTGTGCAAACAGGAATACTCAACTACAGATGTTGTGACGGTCAAGAGCATTCGCGAATTTCTTCGATTGTATGACATGGCTAGCCAAGATGGATTTAATACCGATATTCACTTTATCAAAAGGCTCTAATGGGTTGGTTCTGAATCTTGCAAGCTGGGAATCAGTGAGATGTGTAGGCATCTCTAT